>NC_052321.1:6193604-6493604 GCF_016432855.1 Salvelinus namaycush
ACTGAAGGTCTCCAAGAACACAGTGGCCTTCATAATTCTTAAATGAAAGAAGTTTGGAACCACCTAGACTCTTCCTAGAGCTGACCACCTGGCCAAACTGAGCAATCGGGGGAGAAGGGCTTTGGTCAGGGAGGTGACCAATAACCCGATGGTCACCCTGACAGAGCTCCAGAGTTCCTCTGTGGAGATGGGAGAACCTTTCATAAGGACAACCATCTCTGCAGCACTCCACCACTCAGGCCTTTATGGTAGAGTGGTCAGACAGAAGCCACTCCTAAGTAAAAAGGCACATGACAGCCCGCTTAGAGTTTGCAAAAAGGCACCTAAAGGACTCTCAGACCATGAGAAACAAGATTCTCTGGTCTGATGAAACCAAGATTGAACTTTTTGGCCTGAATGCCAAGCGTCACGTCTGGAGCAAACCTGGCACCATCCCTACGATGAAGCATGGTGGTGGCAGCATCATGCTGTGGGGATGCTTTTCAGCGGCAGGGACTGGGAGACCAGTCAGTATCGAGGGAATGATGAACGGGGAAAAGTACAGAGAGATCCTTGCTCCAGAGAGCTCAGGATCTCAGACCTTGGCGAAGGTTCACCTTCCCATTGGACAACGACCCTAAGCACACAGCCTAGACAACGGAGGAGTGGCTTCGGGACAAGTCTCTGGATGTCCTTGAGTGGCCCAACCAGAAAAAAAAACAATTTAATCAATTTTAGAAGAAGGCTGTAATGTATCAAAATGTGGAAAAAGTCAAGGGGTCTGAATACTTTCCAAATGCACTGTTCATACACTGATTATTGTAAAGTTATGGATGCTTCGAAGTAACACTGTGTTTTCAGGTCTGCTGTCACTCTATAGGCTGAGATAGATTCCCATGGTAACAAATTACCTATTGGTCAAACAAACACTCTCTAAGTGGTAAACGGCAGATATCGACTCTTGATCGTGTCCCAAATCGCAAGACGTTTCTCATGTGCCCACTGCCCACTGCACTGATACATGCCAGATCAACTCAATACAATGCTCCTTTCAGCTCAACAAGAGAGAAAAAAAACGTAGTCATATCTTTATTTATGAGGCTGTCCTGTTGGATCCATATGTTTTGAGTTGCACTTGGCAGCGATCTGGTGGATTCCTGACTGTCTCTGGTAATAGGGATTACAAGGACATGGCTTATGTGAACAGCATTAAGATACAGCTCGAGCTCTTAGAGAGACACACAGCACCTGATCATTCCAATGCAGATAGAAGCATTGTCTAATAGACAAGTCTTTGTTAAAATGCTGGCTTGAATGAGCTCTAGTTGTTTGTCTTTCAGATCTTCCTGGCTTTTACAGTAAGTTCCCTTCCACCAAACTTCAGAACTACAAGGTTTGTCTATGAATGATTGTGACCATAGGCCAGGGCTAACTAACAATAGCGTGTCCTCATGAAGTAGTTCATAAGCATTCAAGTTAATAAATGAATCACTGATTGTCCAGAGAGTTTGTAAACCTCTGCAGGTCTTAATCAGTCACTGACGAAATGACAAGACATACCAGCCAGGGTAGGGGTACATTCCATTTACAATCCAGTCAATTCAGAAAGTAAACCAAATTGAAATTCCACATTTTCCTAATTGAAAAGCATAGAAGAGTACAATGTCAGTGTACTCCCTGAATTGACTGGAGTTTGAATGGAATTGACCCCAACCCTGTAACCAGCAGCAGACACTGCTTAGAAGTACTAATGGACCAGGTTTAGTAACTGCATAGTAATTACATTTTTTTCACTGGTAATTGCATTAAACTCAAAGTTTTCTAGTCAGTGTAGCAATTGTGGAGAGAAATTACAGTTTGAGTGTCTTGGATGGCAAGGGTGGCATAGTTGGCACTTAGGAGACCTATTTCTCCTGATTGGTGAGAGCTTGCTGATTGGAGTGAGAGGGAGGTTGAGGAAAATAGATATGTCCAGAGCTAAAATGGAGGATTGCTAAAGAGACTCTCCTCTCCCCATGAAGTTATGGCTGTCCAGGTAAACATAGCTCCCGAAATGAGTCAGTGGTTTAAGGAGTGAGGTTCAGTGACTCATGTTAATCAAGTTATCTTTCCTCTGTCAACCAGTAGATTCCCCCCACCCCCAAGTTTAGTTTTTGCGTATTTTATGTTTGTGTAACGGATGTGAAATGGCTAGCTAGTTAGCGGTGGTGCGCGCAAATAGCGTTTCAATCAGTTACGTCATTCACTTTGAGACCTTGAAGTAGTGGTTCCCCACTACAAGTAGGGCCGTGGCTTTTGTGGAGCGATGGGTAACGATGCTTCGTGGGTCACTGTTGTTGATGTGTGCAGAGGGTCCCTGGTTCGCGCCCGGATCGGGGCGAGGGGACGGACGTAAAGCTAAGCTGTTACATTTGGTTTTGTATACCAGCTCCAAACAACTGAAAATACAATATTTTCAGTTATGGAAAAATATATTTCAGAGCGGTTTAGATGGTACAATGATTCTCTACACTATACTTGTTTGTTTTGTTACATAAACTGAAATTAGGCGAACTGTTAGAATTTTAGCAACCAGGAAAAGGTGGAGTGATTTCTGCATATTGCATCTTTAACGTAAAAATGCCCTATTCTAATACATTTCAACATGTTCGTCATGTTAACGACACAACGTGTGAATACATCATTTGTTTGGTTTGACAACAGCACCACATGTTGTTTAAAACACTGTCTCCAAGAATGGGCATTTAGCTCAAACACGCATTCCTATGCATTTGAGCCATGGGCCGAGTGCAAAGGATGATTCTAGCAGTGGAGGCTGGTGGGAGGAGCTATAGGAGGATGGGCTATGTTTGTGTTCCATTCATTTCATTCCAGACACTACTATGAGCCAGTCCTCCTATAGCTCCTCCCACCATCCTCCACTGAATTCTAGAAAGTCTAGTTTCATGAAACAAGTGAGAACTTTGTTATCTCACACCCAATTCAATTTCTCAAACGTCAATTTACTCACTCAGGCTCCACATCAGGCTCCACAACGTTCCTGTCACATTGCATTTCATGCATGATCGAGCCCATCCTCCCTATTGGGCGGCCATCTTGTATGCATTTAGTGTGAGGGACAGGTGTCTGAGTGAACATTTGATTCCAGCAGGTAATTATCCACATTTTTGTAATCAATGAGCTAATAATTGACGGGCAAAGATATTAGTTCCTCTTCCAAATGGCTTTATCCTCTGACAGCAGCTCAATTTGGCACAATTAGAGAAAATTATTGAGGCTGATGGGGATATGCTCAGTCAACTCTTACTGTTGAAACTTAGACTGCATCCCCACAGCCCTAAAAGTTTCCTTTCCTGGTTTCCTTTCCTTCATGACCACTCATGTGACAATTAGTTCACGGTTTTACACAGTATATCGTGGAAACCTATGGGAGCATACTGCTGTCAATATTAATTTTGAAATGCAAATTAGGTAATGATAAATCAATGACACATTTGCAATAACCAACCCCCTCCTGAACGGCAAAGGCCAAACATCTTCGGGGTGTTTCTCAGAGCTGTAAAAATGTGCCGGTATTGTTGCTTCCCAATTGTTTGGTATGACAGTACCACAGGCACTAAGAAGCTTCCCAGGAATCGTTGATAGTTTACACGACATTCTGACAGATGGTGAATATCAGTAGGAAGTTCACCTCTCCAAACTTGCTTAATATGAAACAAATACTTTAAATAGAGCATTACTAAGTAGGCTACATGCCAATGAAGGTCTATAATATTCCAACGTGTGAGAAAAGTAAAAAAATAAAAATAAACATCATATACTTTCTTAAACCCAATATTCTTGGCAACTCATGCGATGGCAGACGTTGTAATGGTTTCAAATAATTATTTTCTCGGCTTAATATATTCAACATGCGTCAGGGTAAATCACCTTTTAATGCTATTAACAGCCTCCTTGTACAGCTACTCACTGACGAGATTGACTGCTCTAGGTGGACATAAATGACCTCATACCCCCCAACATGCTTTGCTCATCCAAGGCAGTATCTGCTGCACTGTAACCCAAGACTCCACTGGGAAATCATAACCTCAAACATATCATTGCAACCGCTGGGACTAGCAACTGCCACTCTGCCAATTGTAGCGCATGAGCAAGATGGAGGAGAGTAATTGGAGAGACTGGTTGAATATTGCAAGACTTGCATGTGGTGAACAATCACAAGTCCTCTTTAGTGTCAAGTTTTCTGTCGTTTTCTTCACAGGGAAGGAACTGTGTGGAGTGCCTCGGTGCCTCGGCTTCTCTTTGGAGCAAACGGCTCCTTAAGAGCTGGATTCATTCCTTTGATCTCTGTGGGTACATTAATGTAACCCGAATGCTATGAAAACTTCTTACACTAAAATTCACACGAGACAAATTCTTCTAAACTCCTTCAAAGGCACCTGGACCTGAGGAAACATGACGTTTCAACCACAGCCCCAGCCTCCTGTTGTTTTAAGATGAATTACGACGTCCTCCCCCTATATGGCTCCGACAACCTTGAGGAGGTGACGTTTTGGAAGAGCCCGCAATTGCATATTTTGGCAGTAACTTTTCTCTGCTGTGACAAAGGAGGGAAAGTGATGTGGAAAGAAAAGTGTAAGATTTAACATGAATATTTTCTCTTTACTTTTTCAAAAACATGAACAAATGGGATTTGTGGTGGGAAGCGAGACTCAACGAAAAATGTAATGCAAAAGATATCAAGGCTGTAGCTAATAAAAGGTAGATTTATAATATACATATTTTCAAGTTGCTGTAGTAAAGTCCATATGTTCTACACTCAATGGGTTTAACACCAAGTGTGCTCAAGTTCAGACCTTTCTCAAACATCACACACGTACGTTAGTCTTGACATATAAGTCTCTAACAGGAGTCTCCATAGAATGTCAATGGGGAAATATAAAAATGCATTGGTTTCCTTCCAGCGTGTTAAATTTGGAGTGGCTGCCTTAAGGTTTTTTCTCTTCTGGTAGCACATTCTGCTACCCGACCTGACCTTAGTCCTTTGACCTTTGTCTATAGGTCAATGAAGGTTAATAAGGGGGAAAAAAAGGAATGAAAAAGAATGAGGAACCTTTAGCTGGCTTCGTAACTGTAGACTTCTACAAGTCTACAACTTCTGTTGGTTGTCATCCTTGCCTTATGATTGACGACGACCTTCAAACAGCCATTTTCATCGCAATAAATGAATAAGTACAAAATACCCTCTCTGCAAATACAGGTTGAATCAACATTGTTTCTAAGTCATTTCAACAAACAAAGTATAATGTGATGACGTTGAAACAACGTTGAAAATTGATTGTATTTGGAAAAAAAGTAATGAACGTAAGAGAATTTCGTAAAGGGAACTTTTAATCTAATGACATGGTGACATTTTTTGGTTGAATTCACGTCAGCTGACAACTCAACCAAATGTACATCAAAACTAGACGTTGAGCTGACGTCTGTTCCCAGTGGGTAATCATTTGTGGCGGCAGCGTAGCCTAGTGGTTAGAGCGTTGGGCTAGTAACCAAAATGGTTGCAAGTTTGAATCCCCGAGCTGACAAGGTACAAATCTGTCGTTCTGCCCCTGAACAGGCAGTTAACCCACTGTTCCTAGGCTGTCATTGAAAATAAGAATTTGTTCTTAACTGACTTGCCTAGTTAAATAAAGGAAAACATTATTTTTTAATTACCAGGGAGAGTAGAAAACCAGCAGAAGGACTTCCAAGGCATTGTGGCCACTGACCTAAATACTATCAAAGACAGTTTGCTGTCGTGGTAGGTCATGAAGGCAGCATTTTTGAAAACATGTTTTTCACATGGCTGTGGATTCAGTGTTTATCTGGATCACACTGAGCCAGAAGGTTCCATTGCGATTATAATTGATGCAGGTGGTCTGGCTTGGGGAGCATAGTTGCGATGCTCAGGGATCTGCAAATAAAACTCCAAAGCATGCATGTGAAAATGGGTACGCAAACAACGCGGACGCTTCCAAGCCAGCTGCGTCTGCTGCGTTCCACATGAACAGAAAGAGAGAGAAAGAGCATGGTGTCTTGGGAGCTTATTGCCGGCAAGAGACCCCGACATAACTCAACGGAGCAACACAGGAGGAGGAAAAGCTGCTGGATGGCTGCTGACAAACATCTGCTATCGCCCACACGGAGCCGGGTTGCATTGAAGGTTCGCTGCAGATGACTGAGAGTGTTAACAGTTACAGTGGCTAACTGGCTATGGTCAGTTTATGGACTGATACAGGCCTGTCTTTAGCAGAGGCAGTAGTATCTCACCGCAGTTTCACTTAAACTTCGTAGGCAGACCACATAGGCTCTCAAAGCAGCAATCAAGACTGCCTGGGCCAAAGGTTAGGTGAAACTGGGTGAATAGTTTTTCTTTAGATAGGGGCCGAAATAGATAGGTGTGTGTGTGTGGGGGGGGGGAACACAAGGTCATCTGAAACCTAGGGCATTCTGTATCCCACATCAATAAGTCTA
Source organism: Salvelinus namaycush (assembly GCF_016432855.1). NCBI lineage: Eukaryota > Metazoa > Chordata > Actinopteri > Salmoniformes > Salmonidae > Salvelinus > Salvelinus namaycush. Next base: position 6,200,097 of record NC_052321.1, read on the forward strand.
CATTTTTGGCCAAAAATATTAGTCTGCAAAACAGCCCTCACACCACGCAGAGGTTTCCCCTAAATAACCACAACATTTAAAATAGAACAGGACGTCGCTTAATCCTTAACCTGGTGCAGCAGTCGTAAAAGAAACGGCTGAAACTAGACCCCCAACATACTGGTTTTGACGAGAAAAGGACAAAACTTTTCGGGGAGGTTCTCTTCTGCACTGTTCAACCAATCCAGTAAATGTTACACCCTCGATAACTACTGTGATTATTATTATTATTTGACCATGCTGGTCATTTATGAACATTTGAACATCTTGGCCATGTTCTGTTATAATCTCCACCCGGCACAGCCAGAAGAGGACTGGCCACCCCTCATAGCCTGGTTCCTCTCTAGGTTTCTTCCTAGGTTTTGGCCTTTCTAGGGAGTTTTTCCTAGCTACCGTGCTTCTACACCTGCATTGCTTGCTGTTTGGGGTTTTAGGCTGGGTTTCTGTACAGCACTTCGAGATATTAGCTGATGTACGAAGGGCTATATAAATACATTTGATTTGATTTTGATGTGGAGGATGGAGTGTCCCCTTGTTAACATCCAAAAGTGGATGTTACGTCACCAACTCTCTTTCCATTTCCCCTGAAATCAGGAACATCCTGTTGTTAGGGACTCGGCAGAAGTTATTTAATCCTAAACGACTTTGGAATACTACAGCTGCCGATTACATTATGTGCAGTGCATTTTATTCAAATTATTTTCAAATCGCCTTCTTCTCACTGTACAAAAGTACAGTATGAGCCACGCAAGTATAGTACGAAGTATAAATCATCGACAGACATCAGTCTTTACAGTCTCTAAACCGTTTCTCCATATGACACTGTGACAGGTCCCCTTTACAGTGTTGTGAATGATACTAACATTTAACATTGTCATCGGTGTGACTATATTCCCTTTAGAGGATCTGGCTGATATTCCGAAAGGTCCAATGACGTTGCCTTTCCTTGACGGCTGTCTCAGAAGGATGAGTTCGATTGAATCTAAATCTGTATGCCCAAGGATTTATGAGCTATGACAAACTGATTTTATAGCAGGAAGAGAAACTAATCGACCCACATCCGCTCAATACATCAGATGATATTGACATGAATTGAAAAACTTTATTGTATTGTATCTGTATATGTGTAATTGTACAATTACATTTGTCGTGTCAACTGTCCTGGTTATTGTTCATCTGTTATCTCAGATAAATACTGCATTTGATGGGCGAATGCATATTTCTACAGCAAAAACATGTAGGCCTATATGCAATCATTTACGATGCACAGAATCGTACAGATATAAATATATCAGCATAGCTTTTCATAAGAAAATGCTTTGAATACATTGGAAGTATTCATTAACCTATACAAGTGTTACACAAGTGTAGCCTCACTCCCAAGTCTGCACAGGAGATGTGTTTTGTCTTCGCGACATGCCGATAGGAAATGGATTTTAAAAAGGGCCTGACCAAATGGATTGGTTCCGGTAAACTTCTGCTCCAAGCATATAACATATGCAGAAGAGCTCAACATGTCAACCTTTTTTTCCAGACTAGAAAGAAATAATTGATATCCAGGAAGGTTATTCCCCTGTAGTTACTCTAGTATAGTGTTAGTTAGTTAATGTAAAATGTTGCAATTCATGATTTAGTTGTAACCTAATATGTAAACAATTGACTAAACTCAGTAGTAAAATAACATTGTGACTGTATCACCAGACGTGCCAATGTAACAGTATTGCTTCCGTCCCTCTCCTCGCCCCAACCTGGGCTCAAACCAGCGACACACAACAACAACTGACACCCACGAAGCATCGTTACCAATCGCGCCACAAAAGCCGCGGGAACAACCACTTCTAGGTCTCAGAGCGAGTGACATTACCGACTGAAATGCTATTAGCGCCCACCACCCGCTAACTAGCTAGCCATTTCACATCGGTTACACAAACAGTCGCCATTACGGGACGGATACAAAGAATAGTCCTTCATAATTGTCTACAGATTTCACCCACTACTCTAAAGCTACCAACCCTACCCTACAACCTCTACCTCTCACTCGCCTGCAACCTCTAGCCCAGGGCCAACCCATCATGCTTACGTGATGAACCGCTAAGGGGATATAAATATTTACCATCTAGCCCAGGGATGTCCAACAGCTAGATTGCTCCCAATAGCTTGCAGGCTATGAGTTCAGGGCTGTCCAACAGCTAGATTGCTCCCAATAGCTTGCAGGCTATGAGTTCAGGGCTGTCCAACAGGTAGATATCTCCTAGTAGCTTGCAGGCTATGAGTTCAGGGCTGTCCAACAGGTAGATGGCGCCCAATAGCTTGCAGGCTATGAGTTCAGGGCTGTCCAACAGGTAGATGGCGCCCAATAGCTTGCAGGCTATGAGTTCAGGGCTGTCCAACAGCTAGATAGCGCCCAGTAGCTTGCAGGCTATGAGTTCAGGGCTGTCCAACAGCTAGATAGCTCCCAGTAGCTTGCAGGCTATGAGTTCAGGGCTGTCCAACAGCTAGATAGCTCCCAGTAGCTTGCAAGCTATGAGTTCATGGCTGTCCAACAACTAGATAGCTCCTAGTAGCTTGCAGGCTATGAGTTCAGGGCTGTCCAACAGCTAGATATCTCCTAGTAGCTTGCAGGCTATGAGTTCAGGGCTGTCCAACAGCTAGATAGCTCCCAGTAGCTTGCAGGCTATGAGTCCAGGACTGTCCAACAGCTAGATAGCTCTCAGTAGCTTGCAGGCTATGAGTCCAGGGCTGTCCAACAGCTAGATAGCTCCCAGTAGCTTGCAGGCTATGAGTCCAGGGCTGTCCAACAGCTAGATAGCGCCCAGTAGCTTGCAGGCTATGAGTTCAGGGCTGTCCAACAGGTACATATTTCCTAGTAGCTTGCAGGCTATGAGTAGCTCACCAAACAATTCTGAAAGTACATCACATGTTCCACTGCAAACTGTCAAAGAAATCTCATTATTTTCAGACACTGTAAGCTCCTGGCTACTTTTCAATCAAAGCTACATTGAACTTATCCCACCGCTGTTGGGGTAATGTTGGCTTAAAAAGCCAAGCTTAACATAATATCAGTGAATTAGTTTTAAGCGATATTGCGATATTGCTGTGTGGTGCACGCGTCTATCACTTTGTGTAACCAGTTAGCAATGCTAATGAAAACCGTCATGTGGGTAGACAAAGGCTTTCCCCAAAACCCTCTCAATTAAATGTTAACTGCAAAGTAGGCCTACCTGACAGAACGATATCATGATTATTTGTATCAATCGGGTGCACATTTGTTTCGCAAACTCTGCCATGATGTGCAGTACAGAACAAAACATTGCTAGCCAAATACATTCATTGCTCAGTAGGTGCACAATTAAAGAGGAATTACACCAAAAATGTTGAACTTGTTAGGTTTTATTCCACCCCTCAAAAATGGTCTTCTGATTTGATTTATGAATTGACATGGAGTCTGAACATCCTAGTTTGTTGTTTCTTTATGAATAATTGTAATTTTGAAAGGGGAATTTTTTTTTTTTAAAGAGAGGGATAAAGGAAAGATTAAACAGAGAAAACGTAATTTGGGAAACAATCAAATATACTGAACAAAAATATTTTCCTGAGTTACAGCTCATATAAGGAAATGAGTCAATTGAAATAAATTCATTAAGCCCTAATCTATGGATTTCACATGACTGGGAATACAGATTTGCATCTGTTGGTCACAGATACCTTATCAAAAGGGTAGGGGCATGGATCAGAAAACCAGTCAGTATCTGGTGTGACCATTTGCCTCATGCAGTGCTACACATCTCATTCGCATACAGAGTTGATCAGGCTGTTGATTGTGGCCTGTGGAATGTTGTCCCACTCCTCTTCAATGGATGTGTGAAGTTGCTGGATATTGGCAGGAACTGGAACACGCTGACGTACACATAGATACAGAGCATCCCAAACATGCTCAATGGGTGACATGTCTGGTGAGTATGCTGGCCGTGGAAGAACTGGGACATTTTCAGCTTCCAGGACTTGTGTACAGATCCTTGCGAACATGGGGCCGAGCATTATCATGCTGAAACATGAGGTGATGGTGGTGGATGAATGGCACCACAATGGGCCTCAGGATCTCTTCACGGTATCTCTGTGCATTGAAACTGCCATCAATAAAATGCAACTGTGTTCGTTGTCCATAGCTTATGCCTGCCAATACAATGACAACACCTTCACCATGGGGTGCTTCTGTTCACAACGTTGAATAGCTTGCCCACTTGACGCCATACACATGGTCTGCGGTTGTGACGCCTTTGGACGTATTGCCAAATTCTGTAAAATGACGCTGAATGTGGCTTATGGTGGAGAAATGAACATTCAATTCTCTGACAACATCTTTGGTGGACATCCTTGAAGTCAGCATGCCAATTGTACGCTCCCTCAAAACTTGGGACATCTGTGGCATTGTGTTGTTTGACAAAACTGCACATTTTAGAGTGGCCTTTTATTGTCCCCAGCACAAGGTGCACCTGTGTAATGATCATGCTGTTTAATCAGCTTCTTGATATGCCACATCTGTCAGTTGGATGGATTATCGTGACAAAGGAGAAATGCTCACTAACAGGTATGTAAACAAATTTGTGCACAAAATTTGAGAGAAATAAGCTTTTTGTGCTTATGTATCATTTCTGGGATCTTTTATTTCACCTCATGAAACATGGGACCAACCCTTTACATGTTTTGTTTAGATTTTTGCTTAGTATAGATTTTATAGGGCCCCCCCACCCCTAAGAGTTGTTGATTAACCATTATTTTACCAGGTAAATTGACAGAAAACACATCTCTTTCGCAGCAACGACCAACCCTTTACATGTAGAATTCAGGGGAGAGGAGAATGTGCCTATTTAAAAGCTAGCATTTTTTTTTGTTGGTAAAAGTAGCTCTCGACAGTTTAAGGGTAGCTCTCATGCTAATAAAGGATGGAGACCCCTGCTCTAACCTAATGACATTGAAAGTGGCCATCTTGCCACCCACCTGTCAGCCAAAGTGAAGTGATAGGGGCTGGACCACGCGGAAACGTATCTACGTGGTGACCATTGCTGGTCACGCGGCGTGATGAACAACTTCCCTTTCCTGGCTGCGCGCAGCTGTGGCCTGGGCCCGGAGCTCCTCTAAGGCCATAAATTAGGCCCTTTGTACTCCAGAAGGATTCAATCAGCCACAGGTGTGGGCCTTGCCGGGGGACTGCCTGGGATTAGGTAGCCCTTACTCTGGATACCGGATAGCAGGCCGGGCAGGAGAGGGAGAGAGAAAGAGTGCTGGGGGTCCCAAGCAGTGAGGGATAGGGTTAGGGGGGTTGGAAGAGGGGGGTCAGGACCACATGCGGCCAAGCCCCTTTTTGGAAGGGGAAAAAACGCTGATGAAATGTGGCACAGGCCCACGGAATGCAATTTCAAGCTTCCACATCTGCAGGAAAGAAGAAACCAGGTTCCTAATTTTACAATGATGATGTCAGTGAGAATACATGACAGTGTGGAGCTGAAATGTATTTTCTTTTTCTTCATTCTTTTTTTCTTCTTCTTCGTCCCTCCTCGTTCTTTCATGCTTTTTTCTCCCTCAGTCGGAGTTGACCACGAGAGGCTGCGCTTCGTGGCTGTGTTAGATCATGCTGTTCTCAGTACTTCCAACTCATCAGGGAATACATTACCAATGTTTTCATTCAGGGAGGAGAAAGAATGAAAGTTGGTGATTTCAATTTTACAGTATATTAGACATTGTTCAGATGACACCAGAGTGTCCTCCTGATTAGGTGAACTCTCTATTGAACTCTTTCCTGTCAGTGATATACAGTAAGCTCTGACAGTGACTATTTTTGTTGTTATTTTGAAATGATACAATGACTACGGGGTTAAAGTTCAGACTGTCAGCTTTAATTTGAGGGTATTTTCATTCATATCGGGTGAACCGTTTAGAAATTACAGCACTTTTTGTACATAATACTAAAATGGGGGGACTAAGTATTAAAGTAGTAAAAAGTTAAGTATTTGGTTTATTTATAGCACGCAGTGACTACATCAAGCTTGTGACTCTAAATAAATCATGAATAATGATGAGTGAGAAAGTTAGATGCAGATAACCCTCCTTGCTGGTTGTTATCAATGACTGTACATTATGAAAGAATAGGTCACCTACAGATGTAAGATCTTAATTTGAGCCAGTTTGCTATAGCTTGAAAATAATCCAGCAGCAACAGGAAATGTGAATTATTATGTGAATTCTATTGTAGGGGTTGTTAAATTTTTTGTTAGGGCAAATCAAGTCTGACATTTTAAAATGGAAATGACAAACTTTAGAAGCCTTTAGCCATTGAATACACTCAGCAACAAAACAGTGATCAAATTAAGATCCTACATCTGTATGGGACATGTGTAACATCAGCAGATGAATATGGTGTCCATATTAGGATAGCATTGTATGTCAATGGGCTCTGGGAACCACTCAAAAACATTCTGTTCAACTCATGGTATTCCATGATTTATTTAAGTTATTAAATATGATTACTTGAGAACTCTTATTATTCCTAGTCATATTAAACTACACAGATGTTTTTATACCTCTCTTGCTCTCTCTCAAAAAAAGCAGAAGTCCAACATGTAGCCCTTTCCTGCAGTCAAATGACGAAATCGCCCACTAGTGGCCTCATGGGTGGAATGTTATTCATCATTTACATAATTAATAAACAATCTTTTTTTTTTTTTATGAAAAAATCTGTTTTTTTTGTAGGTCAAACGGTTTTGTTTTATTTGAGGCTTCTGTGATATATATAAAGTGTAATATTGGGATGCAAACTCAAAACTGAATACATTTCAACTCTGTATCTTTTTTTATTATTCCATAACCATGTGTGTGGGGTGTTCACTTTTGTTTCAAAATAGATGACCTTTGTTTAAGAAGAGAATCACTCTGTTTGACCCTGATTTAGCCCACTGCAGTAAAAGGTTAAATTATCATAGGCTCACTTTTGGCCAGTAGACGTATCTGTGTTGTGATTTTGAGTGGGAATCGAACTTGGGTGGTCATCACACTACACTTACTAAAGATGAGGGACGTTCCTTGCTATGCTAAAATACTTAGCTTTCAGCTTCGGAAGTTGTTACGCCTACTCTCTTTTCTCTTCACAGATGTGAAAAATGTCAACAAGACAGCCTAGAATAATTTAGACTCCAACTCTGCACGTCCAGCAGTCATCCAACTCTGCTACATGTCCAGCAGTCATCCAACTCTACATGTCCAGCAGTCATCCAACTCTGCATGTCCAGCAGTCATCCAACTCTGCATGTCCAGCAGTCATCCAACTCTGCATGTTCAGCAGTCATCCAACTCTACTACATGTTCAGCAGTCATCCAACTCTGCTTCATGTTCAGCAGTCATCCAACTCTGCTTCATGTCCAGCAGTCATCCAACTCTGCTTCATGTTCAGCAGTCATCCAACTCTGCTTCATGTCCAGCAGTCATCCAACTCTGCTTCATGTCCAGCAGTCATCCAACTCTGCATGTCCAGCAGTCATCCAACTCTGCTTCATGTTCAGCAGTCATCCAACTCTGCTTCATGTTCAGCAGTCATCCAACTCTGCATGTCCAGCAGTCATCCAACTCTGCATGTCCAGCAGTCATCCAACTCTGCATGTTCAGCAGTCATCCAACTCTGCTTCATGTCCAGCAGTCATCCAACTCTGCATGTCCAGCAGTCATCCAACTCTACATGTCCAGCAGTCATCCAACTCTGCATGTCCAGCAGTCATCCAACTCTGCTTCATGTTCAGCAGTCATCCAACTCTGCTTCATGTCCAGCAGTCATCCAACTCTACATGTCCAGCAGTCATCCAACTCTGCTTCATGTCCAGCAGTCATCCAACTCTGCTTCATGTCCAGCAGTCATCCAACTCTGCTTCATGTTCAGCAGTCATCCAACTCTGCTTCATGTCCAGGAGTCATCCAACTCTGCTTCATGTCCAGCAGTCATCCAACTCTGCTTCATGTCCAGCAGTCATCCAACTCTGCTTCATGTCCAGCAGTCATCCAACTCTGCTTCATGTCCAGCAGTCATCCAACTCTGCTTCATGTCCAGCAGTCATCCAACTCTACTTCATGTCCAGCAGTCATCCAACTCTGCTTCATGTCCAGCAGTCATCCAACTCTGCTTCATGTCCAGCAGTCATCCAACTCTGCTTCATGTCCAGCAGTCATCCAACTCTACTACATGTTCAGCAGTCATCCAACTCTACTACATGTTCAGCAGTCATCCAACTCTGCTTCATGTCCAGCAGTCATCCAACTCTGCTTCATGTTCAGCAGTCATCCAACTCTGCATGTCCAGCAGTCATCCAACTCTACATGTTCAGCAGTCATCCAACTCTACTACATGTTCAGCAGTCATCCAACTCTACTACATGTTCAGCAGTCATCCAACTCTACATGTTCAGCAGTCATCCAACTCTACATGTTCAGCAGTCATCCAACTCTACATGTTCAGCAGTCATCCAACTCTACATGTTCAGCAGTCATCCAACTCTACATGTTCAGCAGTCATCCAACTCTACTACATGTTCAGCAGTCATCCAACTCTGCTTCATGTTCAGCAGTCATCCAACTCTACATGTTCAGCAGTCATCCAACTCTGCTTCATGTCCAGCAGTCATCCAACTCTGCTTCATGTCCAGCAGTCATCCAACTCTGCTTCATGTCCAGCAGTCATCCAACTCTGCTTCATGTCCAGCAGTCATCCAACTCTACTACATGTTCAGCAGTCATCCAACTCTACTACATGTTCAGCAGTCATCCAACTCTACATGTTCAGCAGTCATCCAACTCTGCTTCATGTTCAGCAGTCATCCAACTCTACTACATGTCCAGCAGTCATCCAACTCTTTATGTCCAGCAGTCATCCAACTCTGCATGTCCAGCAGTCATCCAACTCTGCATGTCCAGCAGTCATCCAACTCTGCATGTCCAGCAGTCATCCAACTCTGCATGTCCAGCAGTCATCCAACTCTGCATGTCCAGCAGTCATCCAACTCTGCATGTCCAGCAGTCATCCAACTCTGCATGTTCAGCAGTCATCCAACTCTGCATGTTTAGCAGTCATCCAACTCTGCATGTCCAGCAGTCATCCAACTCTACATGTCCAGCAGTCATCCAACTCTACATGTCCAGCAGTCATCCAACTCTGCTATATGTTCTGTTAGTTTAATGTGGCATAGAACATTGTGTTGTTTACCGTAGTAAAACTACTCTGACACATTTTGTGAAACATAATGGATGGTATACAGTAATGGGTGAATTAATTCTGTATGAACCTTATGAATGTGAAAATGCCATGAATCTAAGGGATTATACATTCCTGTGAATAAACCTCTACAATGATCACAAAAGTATCACATGATCAAAAACAAATGTATCACAAGATCTTAAGATATTTTCCAGGATGCTTATCCGAATAATGAACAAAATGTAAAAATAGCTGTTTTTATGTTCAGCAGCATGTCTTCCTTCCAGTGAGGGGTCCTGTGCTAGACTGGCTGGTATGTTCTCAAAGTACTGACTTCACCCTGGGCCGCTCCCTGTCACCCATCACCCCTCCCAGCTCCTAAAAAACACACACACACACACAAAACCCTGTCTGAGATGGTCCCGTGCGATTCGCCACCCACCCTAGACAACTCTCTGGTGTCACTTCTTCTTGACCAGTTATTCTGGTGAGAATTTAGACTTTATGAGAAACGGCTTTGAGGAACCAGATTTGAGAATCAAGACTTCATGAGAAACAGCGTTAAGAAACAGCTTTGAGAAACAGCTTTAAGAATCAAGACTTTATGAGAAACAGCTTTGAGAGAAATCTTTGCCTTCATGAAAAATAAAGTCACCAGGGTTTTTTCTCTCTCTGAAATGGCTCTTTGGGTCATTTGATTGTTGCAGTATTTGGGGTCTCCTGCCTCCCTCTCTCTCTCTCTCTCTCTCTCTCTCTCTCTCTCTCTCTCTCTCTCTCTCTCTCTCTCTCTCTCTCTCTCTCTGTCTCTCTGTCTCTCTCTGTGTCTCTCTGTCTCTCTGTCTCTCTGTCTCTCTGTCTCTCACCCTCCATCCCTTTCTCACTCTCACATCCTCCCTTCTTTTCTCACTCTCACTCCCTCCACCGCTCCCGCTCCCTCTCTCCCTCTTACTCCCTCCACCCCTCCCTCTCCCTCTCTCACTCTCACTTCCTCCATCCCTCCCCCCATAGGTTGTGTTACTTAAGCTGAAGTTTTTGAAACCTTTATACAGATCAGTTATGCGTAATAGAATACCAAATATTATTTTGGTCAACCGGGGAACCTAGGAAACATAATGAGCCAATAAATTGTGGTTTTACTTGCATGTTCATGCTCTCATTTCCTAGATGGCACTGTGCACCTTTCATCTCATTTCACCTAAATAGAAGAAAGATGGAAACAAAAAATTCTCCCTGCAATGTGCCAGTGCTAGCAGGGGCTTTTTTATATAAGAAGAGAGGGAGGGGACTAGTGAAATCGTGCCAACAAAAGTACAGCGCAAAATACATTTTGCTTACCTGTGGATCGGTTCTACTCAGTCATTGACTTTGATCAACCGGAAAGCACTTTTCCCCTACTTAAATGTCTGTCATGGGGCTGAATTTAAACTGCAGAGAGATTATATTTACAGATGAACAAAACCAGCAAGCGGACAGGCTCTCGTTCCTGAGTCACCCTCCAAATGGAACCGTTTTGCAACCTCCACTACTGAGTGCACAGAACCAGACCTGCTTTCAACACGAATCAAGGTTAAAGGTATCAGAGGAGCCAACGCATGCACACACAATGTACACACACACTCTACACGCTAAACGCTATGCACACACACTCTACACGCTAAATGCTACACACACACACACTCTACACGGTACACACACGCACACTCTACACGCTATGCACACACACACACACATACACGGTACACACACGCTACACAAACACACACACACACACACACACACACACACACACACACACACACACACACACACACACACACACACACACACACACACACACACACACACACACACACACACACACACACACACAGTTCATATTCTCTCTGAAGTCCCATTCAAACTCACACACACACATATCCAAAACAAACACGCTGACACATTCTCCGGCACCATCATTCCCAGCAAAACAAGACAACTCTACATCTGCTTGCCACACTGTAAAATGGGTCAGGAGGGCCACTGTTGGACAATGTGGTTTGAATGTGTCATTTTCTGGAGTTATTAGCGTTTGACTGTAGATGAACAACTTTAAAAACAAGCCCTTCACTAAAGTGGTAGCAGGTCAAAGTTAGGTCATCTTCATTGAACGGAGATAATGTCAGAAGTAATTTCCATTTGAACTAACATGTGCGCGATGGCTTCTGCGTATTATGCCATGAAGCTTTGGGGATCCATTTTAATGGTAAATAGCGCTGTCGCTAGTGCTATAGGTCTTGGGTTGTGTCAGAAATATTTTGAATATTTTCACTGCGGGAATTATGGGCGCAGTAGCTGGCAGTGGCTGAAAGGGATGGGTTATAGGTGTGACGAGGGCTTGACCATTCACTGGCAAATCAACGTGTTCCATGGCTTAATACTACATGTGGTTGTCTCAAGTTCTGTAGGTTACCGACAGTCTTTGGATTGTCATCTATTCCAACTCGGCTGGGGGGCACAGAATATTCTGATCCTAGTCAATTGTAGATTGATACCATTTACTGAATAACATAGGCTAGAGTAGGAGTCTTCAGCATTTTCTAGCATGAGAGATGATTTTAAAAAGATTTTAAAAAGATTTTTAAAAAGATTTTAAAAAATGAAACATGTTAGAAGCTACTACTTTTTTTAACCTTTATTTAACTAGGCAAGACAGTTGAAAACAAACTCTTATTTACAATGATGGCCTAAACCTGCCAAACTCTTACGACACTTGGGACTCCCAATCACAGCCGGTTGTGACACAGCCTCTAAATTCTTCTTTACTTTTTTGCTTAAAGGAGAAACATAAGAAATAGCGCAAGAAATGTTCCAATAACCTTTTTGAGGAATAGCAACTTTGCTTAACTTTCTTCTTAAGTCTATAGTTAAGGAAAAAATGGCAGTTAAGAAGGGGCTAGGGTCCTTTTTTCTCAATTTCCACCTGACTGACGTGTCCAAAGTAAACTGCCTGTTGCTCAGGCCCTGAAGCCAGGATACGCATATAATTGGTACCATTTGAAAGAAAGCACTTTGAAGATTGTGGAAATGTTAAAATAATGTAGGAGACTATAACACAATATATATGGTAGGAGTAACTCCAAAGAAAAACCAACAGGAATTCTTTTTTTTTTTGAGAGCCCATGCCCTTACAATGGAAAGTATAGGGAATTAACTAATTCCAGCTCCCAGGATGCAATTCCTATGGCTTCCACAGGGTGTCAGCAGTCTATGTTCAAGGTATCAGGCTTCAAAACGAAGAAGGAATATCAGTTTTAGTACAGTCTTGGAAATTTGTGTTTGGGCACGCGATGAAGACGACGCACCTGCTAATATCGGTTTCCTATTGAACATACTTCTTCCGTATGAAATATTATAGTTTGATTACAATTTAAGGTATCTGAGGAGTCAATAGAAATGTATTTTGACTTGTTTTAAAAAAGTTTAGCGGTAGATTTTTGGATTCCTTTCTCTGCATGTTGAACGAGTGGATTACTCAAATTGATGGCGCCAACTTATCAGACTTTTTGGGATATAAAGAAGTATTTTATCTAACAAAACGACACTACATGTTATAGCTGGGAACTTTTGGATGACAAATAAGAGGAAGATTTTCAAAAAGTAAGTGAATATTTAATCGCTATTTGTGAATTTATGGAACCTGTGCCGGTGGAAAGATATTTTGATGTGTGGCGCCGTCCTCAAACAATCGCATGGCATGCTTTCGGTGTAATGGCTACTGTAGATCAGACAGTGCAGTTAGATTAACAAGAATTTAAGCTTTCAACCAATATAAGACACTTGTATGTACCTACATGTTTAATATCCATCATTTTTTTGATTATTTATTTGAATTGCGCGCACTCCAGTTTCACCGGAAGTTGTCCCACTAGCGGGACGCCTAGCCCTAACACTAGCGGGACGCCTAGCCCTAACACTAGCGGGACGCCTAGCCCTAACACTAGCGGGACGCCTAGCCCTAACACTAGCGGGACGCCTAGCCCTAACACTAGCGGGACGCCTAGCCCTAACACTAGCGGGACGCCTAGCCCTAACACTAGCGGGACGCCTAGCCCTAACACTAGCGGGACGCCTAGCCCTAACTAAGAAGACATTTCTTCTTAAGAAGGTTTTGTGAATCTGGCCCCAGGTCCTTAGTGCACTACTTTGTTTTGTACACTATCTTTCTGCCAATATACAAAGAAAATGAATAACACATTTAGATTTTTTTTGTGTAATTCTCTTTTAATTGTGCATCTGGCCGTTTAATTGCACATCTAGCAAGTGAGGAATGTGTTTAGGAATGTGTTTAGGAATGTGTTTAGGAATGTGTTTAGGAATGTGTTTAGGAATGTGTTTAGGAATGTGTTTAGGAATGTGTCGGTCTAGCAATAGTTCTGAAGACTAATGCTGCTGCTCTTTTCATGGCAAAGTTTACTAATAACAAATAATAGATACAAATGATACAATTACTCATGATGTATTTCTGCCAGGTAAGCTTACTTCGCAGGTAACATTTCATTTGGGGAAAGTATTTCCGAAGAAGGTTATCACATCAACTGGCTACACAGAGTGATAGACATACGTGCACCACACTGACAGACAGACAGGCAATATTGCTGGAAATAAATTGGCAGATATTGTGTCAGGTTGGGCTTTGTAAGGCAATAGTGTTTAACCAGGGGTGGGATAATGTCAATGTTGTGTTGATTAGATAGTAGCTGGGAGCTTGCAGTGTCTGAAACCTGTGGAATTTGTTAGTGACAGTTTGCGGTGGAACACGTGACAATTGCATGTACTTTCAGAATTGTTTGGTGAGCTACTCATAGGTGGGCTATGAGCCTGTTGGATCAACCTGTTGGAGACCCCTGGGCTAGTGTACAGAATAATAGCAACAGTAAAATACATCCAGTTTTTTGCTAAATATGTTTGGAGTGTTGGCGGTCAATATTGTTGTAATTGGCTTCAACGAGTATAGGCCTCTACATGTCTTTACACATCGCTCCCATACATGTCTTTACACATCGCTCCTATAAATGTCTTTACACATCGCTCCCATACATGTCTTTACACATCACTCCCATACATGTCTTTACACATCGCTCCTATACATGTCTTTACACATCGCTCCCATACATGTCTTTACACATCGCTCCCATACATGTCTTTACACATCGCTCCCATACATGTCTTTACACATCGCTCCTATAAATGTCTTTACACATCGCTCCCATACATGTCTTTACACATCGCTCCCATACATGTCTTTACACATCGCTCCCATACATGTCTTTACACATCGCTCCTATAAATGTCTTTACACATCGCTCCTATAAATGTCTTTACACATCGCTCCCATACATGTCTTTACACATCGCTCCTATAAATGTCTTTACACATCGCTCCTATAAATGTCTTTACACATCGCTCCCATAAATGTCTTTACACATCGCTCCTATAAATGTCTTTACACATCGCTCCCATACATTTCTTTACACATTGCTCCCCTACACGTCTTTACACATCTCTCCCAATGCTGTCTTTACACATCTCTCCCATACATGTCTTTACACAGCTCCCATACATGTCTTTACACATCTCTCCCAATGCTGTCTTTACACATCTCTCCCATACATGTCTTTACACAGCTCCCATACATGTTTTACACATCGCTCCCATACATGTCTTTACACAGCTCCCATACATGTCTTTACACATCGCTCCCATACATGTCTTTACACAGCTCCCATACATGTCTTTACACATTGCTCCCATACATGTCTTTACACAGCTCCCATACATGTCTTTACACATTGCTCCCATACATGTCTTTACACATTGCTCCCATACATGTCTTTACACATCGCTCCCATACATGTCTTCACACATCGCTCCCATACATGTCTTTACACAGCTCCCATACATGTCTTTACACATCGCTCCCATACATGTCTTCACACATCGCTCCTATAAATGTCTTTACACATCGCTCCTATAAATGTCTTTACTCATCGCTCCCATACATGTCTTTACGCATCGCTCCCATAAACTGTATTGTAAAGTGTGTGAGGCACTTCTCAGTAAGCCAGATATAGGCCTATCCAGATATGGCCATAAAGGACTGAATGATTTAAATACGTTTGGAGGAGAACATCTGGTAGCAAGTTGGCATTTATTGGGAACACAGAGTGATCACTAGTTGGCACAGCCAAAAAGTCATAAAATCTGAATTGAAACCTCACCTTAACCCTAGCCTAAACAGCACTGCTAACCCTAAAGCCTAACCTTAACCCTAGCCTTAACCACACTGCTAACCCTAATGCCTAACCCTAACCTTAACCCTAGCCTAAACCACACTGCTAACCCTAATGCCTAACCCTAACCTTAACCCTAGCCTAAACCACACTGCTAACCCTAACCTTAAAGGTGTAATATGCAGAAATCGCCTGGTTGAAAAAATGTCCTGGTTGCTAAATAGGTTGCCTAATTTACATATTGCAACTTTAAATTAAGACCGAAAATAAAATGTTTGTTTTCATGAATTTTTTAAATGTAGACAATTTGGACTGTGCAGCAGGCCCAACTAGCGGAATTCACTCAGTTCTGCCTTCCAGGGAAAGATCCATGACAATAAACGTCAACCTGCTCTTTGGTAACTGGGTGTAGGCACTTCTTGGAAGTGGGGATAGGGACACTCTAATTGAATATGGAGGTGAGTAAAGCGATGAGTAAAGACACCTTTAGGAGCGATTCATAAAGACATGTATGAGAGCGATGAATAAAGACATTTATAGGAGTGATGATACAGCCTATGTGAATTGTGAATCATGAAAAGGCATGCCATCAAATGTCTCCAAAATATTTCAAGGCACTCTCATGAGTAGACCATTTAAAAACATTTTATGGATAGGCTACTTGGCTATTGCATGGCCAGGATAAAAGGACATCCGACACATTGCTGTTGAACGAGCCTTCGCTATAGTAGAGTAAGGGTAGCCTACTGAGGGCTTGGTTTTTATTAAAATGAAATGGAAAACAAGCCATTTTTAAGGTCACCGAAAGGTTAATGGCATCATCTCATCTTTCATTTCATGATGGGCATATGGACACATGTAGCCTACATGGAGCGGATTTTACATACCTCCAAAATAAATGTATTTAACCAGGCAAATTCTTATTTAAAATGACAGCCTACCCCGGCAAAAACCTAAGCCGTACGATGCTGGGCCAATTGTGTGTCGCCCTATGGAAATCCATATCACGGCCTGTTGTGATACAGCCTGGGATTGAACCAGGGTCTGTAGTGACACCTCAAGCACTGAGATGCAGTGCCTTAGACCGCTGCACCACTCGGGAACTAGCAAAACATTATGTTCAATACATTGATAAAAAGGGGATGTCCACTCAGTGTTTAGCTGCTCCCTAACTTGATCTTTTAATAACGCTTTGGTGATTATGATTTATTTCAAAGCAGTCTCACGAGCCAAACTCTTTATTGATAGGAACAGCTATGCTTAGTTTATAATCAAATTAAACAAAAATGGGGGGATTTTTTTTTATTTTTATGTTTCTAAATATGAGGGTTACCATCACAACAAGCTGAGCATATGAGCATATGAGCACTGTGCGTCACGGCTGGATAGGTTGCGCTTTTGCCCCTCAAAATCCATGTCATTACCAACCACGTTTCCGCTAAGACCTGCTTTTTGTTGGACTTAAATATCACGATTTGCGCTGCATGAAATTGTCACTTTTGTGCTTGTTTTTAAGGACACATCTCAAATATTGCCACCCCTCCCACCTCAGCGAATGTTAGATAGGTAAATTGCCGAAGTTGGCTCAAGGGATGGAAAATGCCAGAGCGCCAGTTTTTAAATGCCAAAAATTGCCAACTGACGTGCGTTTGAACTCTCGCGCTGCCTTAGCGTGAGGCAAAATAGAACTCTAGTAGTTAAACAAAATACCAGACAGTAATTTAGCAGACACTCTTATCCAGAGCGACTTACAGGAGCAATTAGGGTTAAGTGCCTTGCTCAAGGGCATATTGGCAGATGTTTCACCTACCTGCCACCCATGTTATTGGTTACTTTGTTACTACTGCAGCCTGTTATTGCCCGGGTTGCTCTAAAATGTCCAGCTAAAAGACCCAGAAACAGTGGCTTGATGCTGTTATACTGCTGTTATGAGACTGGCTTGACCCCTGTCATAGTGACACACTTACGTTGCTCGTGCTATGTCTCTGGCTTCAGTTGTTTCTACACAAACAATTATAAGGCAAGCCTTAGTTTGAGAAAGTGAAGCATTTAATTGTATCTCTATAATAACTGCTGTTATTGTACTCAAAAGCAATGTAACCTGTGTGTGTGTGTGTGTGTGTGTGTGTGTGTGTGTGTGTGTGTGTGTGTGTGTGTGTGTGTGTGTGTGTGTGTGTGTGTGTGTGTGTGTGTGTGTGTGTGTGTGTGTGTGTGTGTGTGTGTGTGTGTGTGTGTGTGTGCGTTAGAGCAATAGCAGTGTTCTCTCACAGAGCCTCATCATGTGATCCATGTTAACAGCACTGGCTTGATCTGGAGGCAAAAGAAACGCACACCTGTATAGGTGAGGTGCTGGCTAGCGGAGTAGAACACCTGTTTAGGCGAGGTGCTGGCTAGCAGAGTAGAACACCTGTTTAGGCGAGGTGCTGGCTAGCGGAGTAGAACACCTGTTTAGGCGAGGTGCTGGCTAGCAGAGTAGAACACCTGTTTAGGCGAGGTCCTGGTTAGCGGAGTAGAACACCTGTTTAGGCGAGGTGCTGGCTAGCGGAGTAGAACACCTGTTTAGGCGAGGTACTGGCTAGCGGAGTAGAACACCTGTTTAGGCGAGGTACTGGCTAGCGGAGTAGAACACCTGTTTAGGCGAGGTGCTGGCTAGCGGAGTAGAACACCTGTTTAGGCGAGGTGCTGGCTAGCGGAGTAGAACACCTGTTTAGGCGAGGTGCTGGCTAGCGGAGTAGAACACCTGTTAAGGAGAGGTGCTGGCTAGCGGAGTAGAACACCTGTTTAGGCGAGTTACTGGCTACCGGAGTAGAACACCTGTTTAGGAGAGGTACTGGCTAGCGGAGTAGAACACCTGTTTAGGCGAGGTACTGGCTAGCGGAGTAGAACACCTGTTTAGGCGAGGTGCTGGCTAGCGGAGTAGAACACCTGTTTAGGCGAGGTGCTGGCTAGCGGAGTAGAACACCTGTTTAGGCGAGGTGCTGGCTAGCGGAGTAGAACACCTGTTAAGGAGAGGTGCTGGCTAGCGGAGTAGAACACCTGTTTAGGCGAGTTACTGGCTACCGGAGTAGAACACCTGTTTAGGAGAGGTACTGGCTAGCGGAGTAGAACACCTGTTTAGGAGAGGTACTGGCTAGCGGAGTAGAACACCTGTTTAGGCGAGTTACTGGCTACCGGAGTAGAACACCTGTTTAGGAGAGGTGCTGGCTAGCAGAGTAGAACACCTGTTTAGGCAAGGTGCTGGCTAGCGGAGTAGAACACCTGTTTAGGCGAGGTGCTGGCTAGCGGAGTAGAACACCTGTTTAGGAGAGGTACTGGCTAGCGGAGTAGAACACCTGTTTAGGCGAGGTGCTGGCTAGCGGAGGAGTAGAACACCTGAAAAATAAAAGTAGAGCCGCACAATCTAAGAGATCAGATGCAATAATTTAATAACCTAATAACCAACGTTTCTACAGACAAACTGTCTTCATCAGGATATAATGACGAACACTGCGGGTCACTAGTTTGAACATGTACAAATATAAATAAAACATACAAAAAACATGAATGAATAGCATACGATCATAGATACAGTTTGGCTACATAGGCCTACAGAGATTTACAATGATTTTTTTTTAAATCACAAGAATCACAAGAATGGCTTCAGATCAAAGTCTACGTAGAGACCGAAGGGAGCAAGAGTCTTTAAATTAAAGATCCAGGCAGCCTCTCGTTTTAACAATACATTTTCGAGGTCACCCCCTCTCCTATGGAGGGTGAAGTGTTCGATGCCGATATAACGTAGGAACGAAGTCGAGTGGTTCGCTTCCAAAAAGCGGGCCGCAACTGGGTACATTGTGTTTTTGCACCTAATGATGCTACGACGCTCCGAGATTCATACTTTTAATTTGTGCTTCGCTTTACCCACATACTTTTTACCACAAGGACAATTTATAAGATAGTGGAGCACGTGATAACTAACACCTTTGATTGGCATTTGTTTCCCTGTTTGGGGGCGTTTGAAGGATCTACATTTGTAAGTGCCATTGCATTGAGCACAGCCATTACACTTGTAGTTCCCATCCGGTAGAGGCGCAAATAGAAGTTGTGCGGAGATATTTTGAGGTGGTAAATCAGAGTTTACCAGTCGATCTCTGAGATTTCTGCCCTGTGAGAATACGACCAAGGGAGGGTCCGAAAACACATTACCAATACTTTCATCGGATTTTAGAATGTGCCAATGTTTGTGAAAGATTCCCTTAATTTGTTCAGAGCACTTTGAGTAGCGGCTAGTAAGAACACAAAAATGCTTTTTTTTGCTTGAAAGAGATCATGTCTCGATTTGTTTAGAATTTTCTCAATGGCAGTATTAATCTGACCATTTTTGTGCACCCTCTCCATTAACTTTCTTTGCGTTTCAGCCATATTTCTGTCGAAATATGATTGTTTTGATTCGACAGAATTGGCTGTAAGGCAAACTGCTTTTCAAGGGAAGCGGGTGACAACTATCAGCCCTCAACAAACTGTAGGTTTCCTGTAAAGATTAGTGTATAGAACATCATCCTCACACAAAATCAAAAGATCAAGGAAACTGATTTGACATGTGTCAGATTGCGTAGTGAACCTCAGCTGCTCAGCACTGGCTTGTCCAGGGAGGGAGTGTGTCACGCTATTGGATTGGGGTGGGAGGCAGTTGGGAGGCAGCTTCAGAGATATGGGGAGATTATTTCATTCACTAGACAGTTAACTAGTCCTAAAACAATAGAGCGTTTTAATGACTTCTAAGAAGATTTATCATACATTCAGATGTCATTCTTGTTTTTAAGACCAGTACAGTCAATGATTAGAAATAATACGAGTGAAACGACCCTGTTCTCTAAACTCAAATATCTAATATCTGAAACTCAAATATTCGACAGGTGTGAAAGATAAACAATTTACATTGAGGAAGTAACTTAATAACAATTATAACTTCTAATAAGATGATGAAATGTGCTCTTCTGAGAGGCGGCCAGAGGCAAAGTGTCGACAGTGTCTGAGAGCCTTGCTCTTCCTCCTCCAAAGGTCTGGACACAATCAGCAGCGTGATTGAGATATTAAGTCATTTTCTCTAAAACAATAGCCAGTATGGGGTAATTGGCAACTGTGTGTCCTTCCCACTTATCTCTAGCGCTATATGAGAGAGACAGAGAGAGAGAGAGGGAGAGAGAGAGAGAGAGATTCTGTCCCCACATCTGCTTTACATTTTCAGTAATTGCCATTTTTCAAGTTACAGTCATCTGTTATTGTTAGGGTTGAAGATGTCAATCACACAAATAGTGGAGCGGAGAAACTACCGTTACCCAACAATGACGAGCAAGACATCCCTGGCACAGGACAGGTGGATTGGTCTTTTCATTAGGATGTTAAAGTCTCCCACAGTGGCATGGTGTCAATGACAGGCTGTGTCCCAATGCTCCCTAATGGCTCACTGACTTATTTCCCATCTTATGTCAATCATATTGCTTACCTATCAAGTCTCTTAAGATTATAGGTCAAGTCTGTACCCAGCGAATCAAATTTGGAATGGGACGTCATCATGACATAATTTTGATATTTTGAACTGGTTTTCTGGTTTGGCCAACACGAAAGACATCGCTATGGTGGAAGAAAACTCCACAACGCAATGGATTTACACAGTGGATATTGGCAAATTGAGAGGGAGTCCTCCAGTATTGAGAAGACAGTACTTACTATGTATCTGAAGCCATTTGATCTCAAGAATGGACCTGCCTCCTTTCGAGGCCCATTAATGAGTTCCCAACCAGGTAAAAATATATTTGTATGACGACATCTGTGGTAGACTTCATATTTTGGATGTTATATGGTCCGAAAAGCAGAATCCGACCTTTGTCAGCCTTCCTACACCCATCAGTCTCCAGGGTCCATAGTGTCGCTTTACTGGAATTAGAATTTCTTGAGACTTTGTGCCTGGTATGGTTGTTACGTAGTAAGGGGTCCTGTGTGGTTCAGTTGGTAGAGAAAGGTGCTTGCAATGCTAAAGTTGTGTGTTCGATTCCTACAGGGGACCAGTATGGAAAATGTATGCCCTCACTACTGTAAGTCCCTCTGGATAAGAGCGTCTGCTGAATAACTTAAATGTCATGTGACTATAGTTAAATTCCATTTGTCGCTGTAAGTGATACTAAAAGAAAGGGTGTTTTTTTTCTGTTTGGATGGTAGGGTGCAAAACCTGCTGGAGGAGGTAGTGTCACGGCCGTTAAAAGAAGAGGACCAAGGTGCAGCGTGGTGAGCGTACATTTTCTTTTATTAATAAAAATGACGCCGAATTAAACAATAAACACTACAAAAACAAACCGTGAAGCTAAAGGCTATGTGCCTTAAAAAAAGTCAGCTTCCCACAAAGACAGGTGGAAAAAAGGGCTACCTAAGTATGGTTCTCAATCAGAGACAACGATAGACAGCTGCCTCTGATTGAGAACCACACCCGGCCAAACACAAAGAAATAGAAAACATAGAAATAAAGAAACTAGAATGCCCACCCTAGTCACACCCTGGCCTAACCAAAATAGAGAATAAAAGCCTCTCTATGGCCAGGGCGTGACAGATAGTTTAATCATGAAACACAAACCGTCCAAGGAGGCTAATCTATTCCCCAAACACTGGAACTTAGTTGATGTAGTTCTACATAACATAATTCATCTCAGAACATATGACATGGACTAATGAATTACAGATATTGATTCTGCAGTGTTAAACTGTGCAGCTGTATTAATATATCTATATATTTTTTTTTTTACATAGGGAGTTTTGTTTCACACAACAAAAAAATATATTGGAAAATGCATATTTCCTTGTTATGTTTTGAATCCATTTACTAGGCCTTCAACACGTGGTATTAACTACATAACCTACCAGCAAACCGGGAGTATTCCCAGGACATTAGCTAACGTTCCCATTAAGGTCTAGTTATGGTTTTATCAAACATTAAAACTATGCGTTACTCATTCATTCTATCTGGTCAGTCGGTGGCTACCTACACTAGTAGAGTAACACATGTTAAGTGTTCTCTTGCCAAGTTGTTAGTGGTTACAAACTGAAGAGAACCCCAAGGATTCACATCTAAAAATGTACGACTAAACGTCATTACAAGTACAATTACCAGTCTTTTCACTTAACAAGAGCGGAAGGAGGCGAGAGAGATTTATCGCATTGGAATCCACCCCAGATACCCCATCTGGAACTCTAATGCCTGAGTGACACTACTGTGCTGACCTGAACCGTACTGTGCTGGCTATGATATATAGCAACTACGGTGGATGCACACCAAGTCCAGCCAACTATGGCTCGGCTCGGCTCGGGCCTATAGTTGTGAATCATCCTTAAATCTCCCCATCAGGTGGTCACCTATGGGAGGTGACATGTTGCATCATAATCCCATGTGTACGGTGTAAATACTAGGACATACATGTTACCTACACTGTGCACCTGGTTCTTGTGTTCATCTTTCAGACTCTGCCTTTGGGCCACAGCACCACCCAATAGAACCTAGCAGGAAACCACCCACTTGCTAAGTCTCCAGGAGAGATGAGTAGGCAGATTTATGTATCCCAGAGTTTACCGCTCAGTAAGAATACCATCATGCAACACTGGTCCAATTCCCCTGCAGTGGAGTCCACTGTACAGGGGTTTCTGCTAGGTGTCTGTGGCCTGGGGATCTCAGTTCCCTAGTAATCCCCCCCCCCCCCCCCCCAATGCATTTTTAGGCCTATGTGATGCATTTGAGCGCCTAACCATTTGATTTACATCTTGTTCCTTTATAAACATCCAGATTTAGCCTTTTTTGGGGGGGGGGGGGGGCTATTCATTCTACTTATATTGTTGTGTTGCTCAGTATATTTGGAGGTTTTTCTTTTAGCTTCTTACAGCTTTCCATACATTTCTTGGATTTCTCCTGCAGACGCTTTTATCCAGAGAGCGATTTACACGCTCAACAAGGTTTAAGTGCTTTGCTCAAGGGCACATCGACAGATTTTTCACCTAGGCGGCTCAGTGATTCGAAACTAGTGACCTTTTCGGGTTACAGGCTCAACGCTTTTAAAGGCTACCTGCCGCCCAGGATCTCTCTGTGATTTGTCCCGCTTCTGTCCCGCTGTGCTCCGTAGCAGTCCTCAGTGGTTGCTGTAGCGCTCTCGCCGTAAACAGCACCATCTGTGGGCTAACAACAGACCCTACTGGGATGGGAGGGCCGGCCCTTTTCTCAACAGTGGCGAGAGAATGCATGCAGCTGGCCAGCACATTTTGGACATCATTTGTAAATGATTTCAAAATCTATTTATCTATTCCGAGGAGAGCGATTGGAATCTCCATCTGCATTTTTTTTTCTTGGTACCTAATCGTTTCCATGTTGCATGGAAGAGATTGGAGGAGGTGGGGGTGGTAGAACTCCTGTCATAAACAATGTTCTATCACCACTGTTAACCATCATCAAATTGTTTAAGGCACTACAGGCCTATCATGGTGAATTATTGCGTTGAATGTATATGACAGTTTCCATGAAAGCGCAAACCCTGGTCTAAATCTAAGAAACAGCAGGCATGTCCACGGGTGTATTCGAGGGGGGGGGACTAAGATACTACGGTGGAGATTTGACAAAATGTGATCTCATTCCATGGCAAGGACTTGAGGTTCCCCATTTACCTACAACCTACTAGTAGTATTGTAGCTGTAATCAAGCCTGTCCCTAACCCACTTGAATTGAATATGATTGAATATGTCCGTAAACACACCAGCCAGCTGGTCTGCTTCATGCTCTGAGGATGCGGCCAGGGATGATGGCGCAGAAAACAACATTAAATCACATGTTATTTGTCACATGCTTCGTAAACAACAGGTGTAGACTAAATGTGAAATGCTTTACTTACGGGCCCTTTCCAACAATTCAGAGAGACAAATAGAAAAATATTTAGACTGACGAGTTTCAGAGGAAAGTTCTCTGTTTCTGGCCATTTTGAGCCTGTAATCGAAACCCACAAATGCTGATGCTCCAGATACTCAACTAGTCTAAAGAAGGCCAGTTTTATTGCTTCTTTAATCAGAACAACAGTTTTCAGCTGTGCTAATGTAATTGCAAAAGGGTTTTCTAATGATCAATTAGCCTTTTAAAATTATAAACTTGGATTAGCTAACACAACGTGCCATTGGAACACAGGAGTAATGGTTGCTGATAATGGGCCTTTTTAAGTCTATGTAGATATTCTATAAAAAATCATCCGTTTCTAGCTACAATAGTCCTTTACAACATTAAGAATGTCTACGCTGTATTTCTGATAAATTTGATGTCATTTTAACCATTTAGCAACTTGGCTTGGGGGAAGAAGCTGTTCAGGGCCCATTTTGTTCCAGACTTGGTGCATTGGTATCGCTTGCCGTGCGGTAGTAGAGAGTATAGTCTATGACTTGGGAGTATTTGACAATTTTTAGGGCATTCCTCTGACACGGCCTGGTATAGAGCTCCTGGATGGCAGGGAGCTCGGCCCCAATGATGTACTGTGTCGTACGCACTACCCACTAGCGCCTTGCGGTGGTGATGCAGCCAGTCAAGATGCTCTCAACGGTGCAGCTGTAGAACGTTTTTATGATCTGATGGCCAATGCCAAATCTTTTCAGCCTTTCTGACGTTGAGGGAAAGGTTGTTGACCTGGCTCCACACTGACAGTTCACTGACCTCTTCCCTGAAGGCTGTCTCATCGTTGTTGGTAATGATGTCCACACAGTCGTGGGTGAACAGGGAGTACAGAGGGGAACTAAGCACATACCCCGGAGTAGCCCCCATGTTGACGGTCAGCATTGCGGACGTGTTGTTGCCTACCCTCACCACCTGGGGGCGGCCTGTCAGGATGTCCAGAATCCAGTTGCAGAGGGAGGTGTTCTGTCCCAGGGTCCTGAGCTTGGATGGCGCTATGGTGTTATGCTAATTAGAGTGGGTCCAGGGTTTGATGTGAGTGCTATGGGGCAATAGTAATTTAGACATGTTACCTTGGCATTCTTGGGCACAGCTTGAAACATGTACAATGCCTTCACAAAGTATTCACACCACTTGACTTTTTCCACATTTTCTTGTTTTACAGCCTGAATTTAAAATAGATTAAATTGAGGTGTTTTTGTCACTGGCCTACACACACAATACCCCATAATGTCAAAGTAGAATATTCATTTTTGACATTTTTAC
This sequence comes from Salvelinus namaycush, assembly GCF_016432855.1. Classification (NCBI taxonomy): domain Eukaryota; kingdom Metazoa; phylum Chordata; class Actinopteri; order Salmoniformes; family Salmonidae; genus Salvelinus; species Salvelinus namaycush. The sequence continues at coordinate 6,225,845 of NC_052321.1, forward strand.
AAATTAACCAAATATTAAAAGCTGAAATGTGTTGAGTCAATAAGTATTCAACCCCTTTGTTATGGCAAGCCTACATACGTTCAGGAGTACAAATTTGCTTAACAAATTACATAATAAGTTTCACTCTGTGTGCAATAATAGTATTTAACATGATTTCTGAATGACTACCTCATCTTTGTACCTCACACATACAATTATCTGTAAGGTCCCTCAATCGAGTATTGCATTTCAAACACAGATTAAACCCTCAAAGACCAGGGAGGTTTTCCAATGCCTCGCAAAGAAAGGCACCTATTGGTAGATGGGTAAGACATTTAAAAGCAGACATTGAATATCCCTTTGAGCATGGTGAAGTTATTAATTACACTTTGGATTGTGTACACCCAGTCACTACAAAGATACAGGTATCCTTCCCAACTCAGTTGCCGGAGAGGAAGGCCAATAGTGACATTAAAACAGTTACAGAGTTTAATGGCTGTGGTAAGAGAAAACTGAGGATGGATCATCAACACTGTAGTTACTCCACAATACTAACCTAAATGAAAGAGTGGAAAAAGGGAAGCCTGTACTGTAGAGAAATATTCCAAAACATGTATCCTGTTTGCAACAAGGTACTAAAGTAATACCTAAAAAAATGTGACAAAGCAATTCACTTTTTGTCCTGAATGCAAAGATTTTGGGCAAATCCAATACAACATTACTGAGTGCCACTCTCCATATTTTCAATTACAGTGCTGGCTGCATCATGTTTTGTGTATGCTTGTAATCATTAAGGACTGGGGAAGTTTTTCAGGATAGAAAAATACACAGAATGAAGCTAAGCACATCCAAAATCGTAGAGGAAAACCTGGTTCAGTCTGCTTTCCACCAGACACTGGGAGATGAATTCACCTTTAAGCAGGACAACAACCTAAAATCTACACTGGAGTTGCTTACCAAGAACACAGTGAATGTTCCTGAGTGGCCGAGTTACAGGTTTGACTTAAATCTGCTTGAAAATCAATGGCAAGACTTGAAAATGGTTGCCTAGCAATGATCACCAACCAATTTGACAGAGCTTGAAGAATTTTGAAAATAATATTGGCAAATATTGTACAATCCATACGTGCAAAGCTCTTAGAAACTTACCCAGAAAGACTCACTGCTGTAATAGCTGCCAAAGGTGGTTCTAACATGTACTGACTCAGGAGAGTGACAAGCTATGTAAATGAGATATTTCTGAATTTCATTTTCAATACATTTGCAAAAATGTATGAAAACATGTTTTCACTTGTTCATTATGGGGTATTGTGTGTAGATGGATGAGAAAACAAATATATTGAATCCATTTTGAATTCAGGCTGTAACACAACAAAATGTAGAATAAGTCGCGGGGTATGAATACTTTCTGAAGGCACTGAAGGTCCTACAGACATGGTCACGGAGATGTTGAAAATGTCAGTGAAGACACTTGCCAACTAATCAGTGCATGCTCTGAGTACGCGTCCTGGTAATCCATCTGGCCCCGTGGCCTTGTGAATGTTAACCTGTTTAAAGGTCTTACTCACATCAATTATGGAGAGCAAGATCCCACAGTCATTCAGAACAGCTTGTACTCTCATGCATGGTTCAGTGTTGCTTGTCTCGAAGCGAGCATAGAAGGCATTTAGCTCGTCTGGTAGGCTCGCGTCACTGGGAAGGGTTTCCCTTTGTAATCTGTGATAGTTTGCAAGCCCTGCCACATCCGACGAGTGTCAGAGCCGGCGTTGTAGGATTAAATCTTAGTCCTGTATTGGCGCTTGCATACTTGCGCCAATACAGGATTAAGATTTAATCCTACAACGCAATTGGAGGCCTGTTTGATGGCTTGTTGGAGGTCGTAGCGGAATTTCTTATAAGCGTCCGGATTAATGTACCTCTAATTGGAAGTGGAAGCCTTTAACTCATTCCGGATGTTGCCTGTAATCCATGGCCTCTGGTTGGGATACGTATGTACGGTCACTATGGGGACGACGTTGTCAATGCACTTATTAATGAAACCAGTGACTGATCTGGTAAACTCCTCAATGTTATCGGATGAATCCCGGAACATTTTCCAGTCTGTGATAGTGAAACAGTCTTGTAGTTTAGCATCCCCTTCATCGGACCACTTCCGTATTGAGTGCGTCACTGGTACCTCCTGTTTTGAGTTTTTGCTTGTAAGCAGGATTCAGGAGGATAGAGTTATAAGGCATCATAAGGCTCGACACCAGGAGACTGAAAGACGATGCATCTTGAAAAATGGAATGCTGACTGGCAAATTGTTTTGGGACTGTATCGAAAGTGGAAAATGCCCCTTCAAGTATGCAAGTAGTGCTGGTTAGGAATTGTTGTGAAAAATGTATGCACCCATGACTGTAAGTCACTTTGGATAAAGTGTCTACTATACAGTATACAGTATATATTTAAATATAATTTATTCAGCTATACTTTTTTTTACTGAGCAATTTGGATGTGTACCTAAAAGTGCAACCGAAAAACATTCATAATATAAAGTTCTGCACTTTTTTGGCCAGTTGCTATGTTGCAAGCTATCATTTCTAAGATTTATGTCACGACCTTGAAAACAGAGCCACCAGAAAGAAAGAAAGAAAGAAAGAAAGAAAGAAAGAAAGAAAGAAAGAAAGAAAGAAAGAAAGAAAGAAAGAAAGAAAGAAAGAAAGAAAGAAAGAAAGAAAGAAATGCAATTCTGAAACAAGCAAAGTTTGACAGTGTGATGGAAGCCAACAACTGATTCAGTGCCATATCAGAGGAGCAGTCCCTTGTGGAGCAGAGCTAATGGGAAATGCTCAATCTGCCTATCACAGGTGGCAATGACATCATACTTAAAGTGGTTATACAACAAACATGTCTCAAAAATATTACTTCAAACGTAGATTTTGGATAGATTTTAGGTACAGTACGGATAAACAAAAGATCATTCTGCTTTGATCAAAAACCTTTCTTAACGTCTGAGTGAAAACAGAGAATCAGATTTTTTAAGAATCAAAAGAGCATGAAGATCAAAGATTTGATTGAGCGATTAAAAAAAATGACTCAATTTGGAGGAAGCTTTTCAGCACTAATAGGAACAACTTGTGTTTGACCCACCACATCCCTTTGAAGTCTGTTCTTGATTCAGCCTCTGAACAGTAGCCTACACAAACAAAACAGCCTCTAAAAGCATTTGGAACTGTCCATTTCTAACCGTTTGATCTTTGAAACCTTTTGATTAAAGGAAGTTTGAGCTTCAATTGTATCACAACAAGTCTCACTTCTGGTTAAGAGTGGTAATGTTTTTAAGAACTCTTTATAGCATGATAAACTTACAGTAGGCATGCTTTTATACCTTTATTTAATTAGGCAAGTCAGTTAAGAACAAATTCTTATTTTCAATGACAGCGGGTTAACTGCCTTGTTCAGGGGCAATGCGACAGATTTGTCAGCTCAGGGATTCAATCTTGCAACCTTTCGGTTACTAGTCCAACACTCTAACCACTAGGCTATGCTGACGCCCCTGAGTGGTAATGTTTTTAAGAACTCTTTATAGCATAATAGACTTACGCGTGCGCGAGCGTCGCAAAATAAATTTAGAAATCCTTGTTATTCAATTATTGCACCCACACTGCTCGCGCGCGCCAACGAGCGTCTGCGACGCCGCCAAGGGCTAAAATAAAAGTAATTCCTATTTCTGACGCAGATCCCGGTGCAAGTCCTGCCTCTCCCATCTCCTCATTGGTTTATAGAAGCAGGTACCCACGTGCCATCTCCTCATTGGTTATACCCACGTGGGTGAATGAAAGACAAACTGTTTTGCCGGTAGTCGTGGTATTACAATGAAAGTTTGGATGCGATCACCATATAAGTTAAACGATGAAAAAGCCTGGAAGGAGGAGAGATGACTAGAAACGATTCGGTTGGCCGTTTTATGTGTGGATTAATTGTCGGAGTAGAGGTCCTTGTGCATTTCAGGTAAAATAACAACTCAATGTTTATATCCCAGGACAAATTAGCTAGCAACAGCAAGCTAGCTAAATAGGACAAATTAACGTTAGCTAGCAGGTGCAAGCTAACTAGCTAAATTGCCATACATGTTTAATGCTTTTCGACCTGTCCCCGAATGAATGTCATTGGTTCAGAGTTTGTTTTGATATTTTAACCTGCGTGTCGTGATCGCGTTTGGTGTGTATGCACAATGGTGCACGCGCGCAGCCGGTTTGGGTTCCGTGTTAGGCGTGCAGCAGATATGTGCACATTATACGCATCAATCAGTCAAGAAAATGTCCCACTGTTAACTCCAGTAAGAGGAACATCTTAAGAAATACCTTTTTCTACTAGATAATTATGTTACGCGGAGACAACAGCTTTTGGTGGAATGAGAGTGGAATCAGTACGTATTACCTTTACATGTTACATTTCACTCTTTGTGCCATGTCATAACATAATATAAAATCAAACACACTCCATAAATCTCCATTCCAACTCACAACTAGTGTTAATTGGCTAAAATGCTGCCTCTTTATCGGAGTAAAATAGTCACAAATAGCTGTTGTTTTATACAATGGTCTATCCAAACGTCAATTTGTGATCTGCAGGTGGTTTGAATTGTAACATAATCTGTCAATTTCTGGCATGAGTTTATTGCGTTGGGCATTAGAACTTGTTCTATAAAAATATTACATTTCCATTATTTTCTCCCAATACATTTGTGCAAATTATGGGTGTTGAAAGCTTATTATATCTTTAGTTATGTGGAGCTTTTGCAGCCACCTGGAGTGAATAGACGCAGAGCAATACTTTCATTTACAATTACTTCTAGAGAATTAGAGTGGGCTAGAATCTCCAAGACCACCCTCGACTTTTAAAGCAAACCATATGTCCTAGCACCTTAACATAAAGGAAAGCATTTTTCAATCTGTTTCACCGACTGTTCAGACACATTTCTTACCACTTTTCATATTCAGAGCTGTGATTTGGAACTGTTGCGATGTTACTTGAGCTAAGCTGTGGGGTTTTCCATTCGAGGTCTGTGTGACTTAAAAGGGGTCAACCCCAGGTCTCTGCACGCTGTTAGACTGTTACAGATATATTGTTATACAATCTGTGCCATGTTAGCCCTCTGAGCAAAAGCCTAGGCAGGGAGCTAACACAAGAATATTGAGGTGGAACAACCAGTTTATATTGTATTTCCAAGCCCCCCCCCCCCCCCCCCATCCACTCCAGAATGTGTGTAGTCATAGTTCGACATGCTTTACCTACAACATTGAACAAATAAATAATTTGGCAGCCCTTGTTTTCACCTGATCCCTTAACAAGAAGGGGGAACATTTTGAAAACTCCAGCAAAGGCCCGAATTAGGAAACTCCAGCAATTGGTCCAGAAAATAAATCCAGCAATGTTTCCTTAACCTCACAATTAACAACATCACAACACAACACAAATACTGGAGCACATAAACCCAAGTACTGTTGTTATCTCCATTCAGTCATAAAGCTATAACACTAATAGTGGGTGTAATGTTTTGGACCATGGCTAATGGTGGGTGCAATGTCTTAGACCTTGGCTAATGGTGGGTGTAATGTCTTAGACCTTGGCTAATGATTTGATTTGTTTTATTAGGATCCCCTTTCCCCGACGCTAATGGCGACAGCTAGTCTTACTGGAGCTAATGGTGGGTGCAATGTCTTGGACAACGGCAGGGCATATCGCACAAGGGGAAAAAATCATAACTGCTTGGCTCCTGAATACATATTGGCGGTATATTTAGGCCGTCTAGTTACATCTGCTTGTTTGTTCTGATTCCTTGGCCAGTCTGAGAATTCTAGGGATGCACACTGATTTGGCCGGTCCACCAACGGAGCAGTCCCCGGAGGCTGGCCGATCAAATCTGGAATTCTTATATTCCTGGTCTCATTTCTAGCGCTCCTCCGAACTTGTGTGTTATTCCCAAAAGGGGTTTCTCTGTTGGTTTACGTAAGATCTCCAAATATGTTCCACATTTCACAAGACAGTAGTCTGGCCTGGTTAGTGCAGTCAGAGTGGAGGGGGAACTGAAGCATGCCAACAGAACACTTACTTCTCGTTGATAACACCCACAGAAATTGATTCCCAGCGCTATACCGTTTTTATTATATAATCAGGGTGTGGTGCAAGCATGCAAAAGCGATACAATGACTGAATTAAATACTAAATTCTAGTTGTGTTTAGGGTTCAAACCCAGTGCATCAAAAGTGCTGATTAGCCTGCTAAACCAAAGCCAAGGCCTTTTCTTAGGGACTCAATACAACCCTTCAGGTCTCACACAAGGTTACGTGTGATTGGTCACCGAGCCACCTCCATTACACAAGCAGAACACTGACTTGGTCATAGCATGTTTTTCTTTATTGAATAGGGCCTTTTGAATATGTAACCTTGGTTGCATTCTGCAGTGAACCAGAAGCACAGAGTGACTTGATCTCATTTTCACTGAGCGGCATCAATCCCAGCAAACTGACATCAGTGTGTGTTTTTTTTGGACATGTGGTTTGCGTTCGAAAGAAAAATAACTGTCATTCGTATTTCCTGATTCGAAATGTCCCTGATTGATAGCCATTTTCTGCTATTTTCTTGCAAGGGTCTCCCTCTCGGAAAAGTGAGCTGGACATACATCTTGAGATTGAAGAGGGGAAGGGAGGAGAGAAAAAAATATGTGTGTGGAGAAATGTCCTTGGGAGACCCTGCCGCTTTCTAACTGGACTTTTATGACCCCAGCGGCAGTTTTTGTTTAAAACACCATAACGTTTTATGAGGTGAAACATGGGTCTCACTTTTACCTGTGAAAAATAACGGCATTTCGATTGTTGTTCCCGTGTGGCTCAGTTGGTAGAGCAACGCCAGGGTTGTGGGTTTAATTACAACGGGCCACCATTACGAAAAAAATCTAATGTATTCACTCACTACTGCAAGTTGCTCTGGATAAGAGCATCTGCTATGTGACAAAAATGTAAATGTAAAATGTGTCACTATTTGATTCCATATGGGAATTGGTTGTCTATTCTGGCAAGTGCCTGAGGTCCAACAGCCATCATCTTGAGGCCAAACATAATAGTAGCCTACTCCTTTGTAAACAAGGAGACAGCTAATATATTGAATATCCTCAGACACAGAAGGACTGTGTGTTTGATTAATACACTGTCAGTGCAAAGTTCTCAAATATCTTCCCGAATCAAGATTTAGGAGTCAGTGATCAAGGCTTTGAGAATTAAGTATCTTTACCAAAAATAACCTGTAATCTATCTCATATTAGGTTCGTATTTTTATCTGGGATGTTTTCATGACTGATCATTTGATGAATTGAGTCGTAATATTGTGCAACCCGCATACAGACTCACACAGAGACATGTCGCTACAGTAAAATACAGATTATTGTGTTAAAGTTACATCATCAGTCTATCTGACTGAGCTGCAAACCACTTACAACACAAACTTACATTGTTGGCTTTCACAACGACAGCCTTGCTAGGACAATAGCTCAGCTAATCTGCAATTACTACAATATCCTGCTCACCTTACTCACCCCGAAGGCCTGAGTTGATTCAAAATACATCTCACATTTCCCTATTTACTCAAAAAGCTTCTTTTTTTTTTAAAAGTAGTGCTAAATAAGAGTCCTTGGCCTCTGTTCAAGACAACTATATATCATTTTGAGAATTAACAAGATACAGTATACTTTCCCTAAGGAAATTAAATTAAGTTTCCCGTGGAAGAAGAGGTCACAAAACATATAGGCCCATTCCAACTCATTTGTAAATTAGCCACACAAATTGGTGAGGTATTGCATGCCCTTCCCCTACAGCATAAACCCTTTGATTAGCCAGTTGTGTTATGAAATGGGCTTGGATCGTATCGATGCAACTCAATCATGCAGTAAAATTAGATGTACTAATGGGAGATATAAAAACAGAGTTTTGGAAGCAACATGAATGAAATAGCTTAACAACTGGCCTGTTCTCAGATATTTGTTACATATACAGTTCATTAGGAAAGTATTCAGACCCCTTGACTTTTTCCACATGTTGTTACATTACAGCCTTATTCCAAAAATGTATCTAATCGTTATTGTCCCTCATCAGTCTATACACAATACCCTCTAATAACAAAGCAAAAACTGTATTTTTGATTTTTTTTGCAAATATTTAAAAAATACAAAACTGAAATATCACATTTACATAAGTATTCAGACCCTTTACTCAGTACTTTGTTGGAGCATTTTTGGCAGCGATTACAGCTTTGAGTCTTTTTGGGTATGACGCTACAAGCTTGGCACACCTGTTTTTAGAGAGTTTCTCCCTTTCCTCTATGCAGATCCTCGCAAGCTCTGTCAGGTTGGATGGAGAGTGTTGCTGCACAGCTATTTTTAGCTCTCTCCAGAGATGTTTGATCTGGTTTAAGTCTGAGTTCTGGCTGGCCCACTCAAGGACATTCAGAGACTTGTCCCGAAGCCACTCCTGCATTGTCTTTGATGTGTGCTTAGGGTCTTTGTCCTGTTGGAAGGTGAACCTTCACCCCAGGCTGAGGTTCTGAGCGCTCTGGAGCAGATTTTTTGTACTTTGCTCCATTCACCTTTCCCTCGATCCTGACTAGTCTCCCAGTTCCTGCCGCTGAACAACATCCCCACAACATGATGCTGCCACCACCATGCTTCACCGTAGGCATGGTGCCAGGTTTCCTCCAGACGTGACGTTTGGCATTCAGGCCAAAGAGTTCAACCTTGGTTTCATCAGACCAGAGAATCTTGTTTCTCATGGTCTGAGAGTTTTTTAGGTGCCTTTTGGCAAACTCCAAGCGGGCTGTCATGTGTCTTTTACTGAGGAGTAGCTTCTGTCTGGCCACTCTACCATAAATGCCTGATTGGTGGAGCGCTGCAGAGAGGGTTGTCCTTCTGGAAGGTTCTCCCATCTCCACAGAGGAACTCTAGAGCTCTGTCAGAGTGACCATCGGGTTCTTCGTCACCTCCCTGACCAAGGCCCTTCTCCTCCGATTGCTCAGTTTGGCCGGGCGGCCAGCTCTCAGAAGAGTCTTCCAAACTTCTTCCATTTAAGAATGATGAAGACTGTGTTCTTGGAGACCTTCAATGCAGCATAAATGTTTTGGTACCCTTCCCCAGATCTGTGCCTCGACGCAATCCTGTCTCAGAGCTCTACAGACAATTCCTTTGACCTCATGGCTTGGTTTTTGCTCTGACATGCACTGTCAATGTTACGGTCGTCGAAATGATCGGACCAAGGTGCAGTGTGGTAGGCGTACATTTTATCTTTATTAAAAATGAACACCCAAAAACAACAAAAGAAAACGAACGTAACGTTCGGTAGGCTACACAGAGCTGTACAAAAACAACATCCCACAAACTAAGGTGGCAAAACAGGCTGCCTAAGTATGATTCCCAATCAGAGACAACGATAGACAGATGCCTCTGATTGGGAACCACACTCGGCCAAAAACAAAGAAATATAGAACATAGAAAGCCCACCCAAATCACACCCTGATCTAACCAAATAGAGAAATAAAAAGGGACTCTAAAGGTCAGGGCGTGACAGTCAACTGTGGGACCTTATATAGACATGTCCAATCAATAGATATTTTTTTTGGTACCTTTATTTAACTAGGCAAGTCAGTTAAGAACAAATTCTTATTTACAATGACGGCCTACCCCGGCCAAACCCGGGCGACGCTGGGCCAATTGTGTGCCGCCTTATGGGACTCCAATCACAGCCGGATGTAGTGATGCCTCTAGCACCGAGATGCAGTGCCTTAGTCCGCCGCGCCACTCGACAGCTGGATTTACCACAGGTTGACTCCAATCAAGTTGTAGAAACATCTTATGGATGATCAATGGAAACAGGATGCACCTTAGCTCAATTTCGAGTCTCATAGCAAAGTGCCTGAATACTTATATAAATAAATAAGATATTTCTGTTTTTTTATTTTAATACATTTGCATATATTTCTAAAAAACATATTTCCTCTTTGTCATTATGGGGTATTGTGATGTCATTATGGGGTATTGTGATGCCATTATGGGGTATTGTGTGTAGATTGCTGAGAAAATAAATCATATATAATCCATTTTAGAATAAGGCTGTAACGTAACAAAATTTGGAAAAAGGGAAGGGGTCTGATTACTTTCTGCAGTAAATGTATATATCAAATAACTAAAGCAAATTTCAGATATCCTTCGATCGAATATGTAACATAATACACTGTTTGGTAATAAATCAACCTCTTGTGGACCGTTCTTTACTTGTGCACCGTTCTTTACATGTGCACCGTTCTTTACTTGTGCACCGAAAATAGGTGTACAGGCAATTTACTGCACTGCTTTTATGTCAGTAAATACATATAAAAGTTTATAGCGCTTGTAAAGGTCCTGCTGTGAGGTCCTTTGCTTCTGTGTGTGGACAGAGAGGGGAAGAGAGCAAAGGCCTACTGCCTCACCCTATGGGCGGAGGGATCCTTGAAGTCCATCCAGAAGTCCACTGCCACAGCTAATACCGTATATGGCGAAAGCTCTAGCACAAAATAGCTGTTGTGCAATACAAGGTGGGTGGTACATTCGTATTGTTAATTTGAAGTCGTACAGTACATCCTCCCCTTCCAAACCTTTTCTACCATTACATACCAACAGAGCACGACCTTACTGGGCTGTAGAGACAGCACTGTGTTTTAACTAAAGGTGCACTATGCAGAAATCGCTCCACAATTTCCTGTTTGCAAAAATTTGAATAGTTCGCCTAATTTTAGTTTATGTGAAAAAACAAGCATATACTGTGCCTTGCAAAAGTATTCATCCCCCTTGGTGTTTTTCCTATTTTGTTGCATTACAACCTGTAATTTAAATAGATTTTATTTGGATTTCATGTATTGGATATACACAAAATAGTTCAATTGGTGAAGTGAAATTTAAAAAATAAAAACTTTCCAAAAATTATAAATAATAAAAAACAGAAAAGTGGTGCGTGCATATGTATTCACCCCCTTTGCTATGAAGCCCCTAAATAAGATCTGGGGCAAACAATTACCTTCAATAGTCACATAATTTGTTAAATAAAGTCCACCTGTGTGCAATCGAAGTGTCACATGATCTGTCACATGATCTCAGTATTTATACACCTGTTCTGAAAGGCCCCAGAGTCTGCAACACCACTAAGCAAGGGGCACCACCAAGCAAGCAGCACCATGAAGACTAAGGATCTCTCCAAACAGGTCAGGGACAAATGTATGAAGAAGTACAGATCAGGGTTGGGTTACAAAAAAATATCTGAAACTTTGAACATCCCACTGAGCACCATTAAATCCATGATTAAAAAATGGAAAGAATATGGCACCACAACAAACCTGCCAAGAGAGAGCCGCCCACCAAAACTCACAGACCAGGCAAGGAGGGCATTAATCAGAGGCAACAAAGAGACCAAAGATAACCCTGAAGGAGCTGCAAAGCTCCACAGCGGAGATTGGAGTATCTGTCCATAGGTGCACTTCAAGCCATACACTCCACAGAGCTGGGCTTTATGGAAGAGTGGCCAGAAAAAAGCAATTTCTTAAAGAAAACAATAAGCAAACACGTTTGGTGTTCGCCAAAGGGCATGTGGGAGACTCCCCAAACATATGGAAGAAGGTTCTCTGGTCAGATGAGACTTAAATTGAGCATTTTGGCCATCAAGGAAAACGCTATGTCTGGCGTAAACCCAACACCTTTCATCACCCCGAGAACACCATCCCCACAGTGAAGCATGGTGGTGGCAGCATCATGCTGTGGGGATGTTTTTGATCGGCACGGACTGGGAAACTGGTCAGAATTGAAGGAATGATGGATGGCGCTAAATACAGGGAAATTCTTGAGGGAAATCTGTTTGTCTTCCAGAGATTTGAGACTGTGACGGAGGTTCACCGTCCAGCAGGACAATGACCCTGAGCATACTGCTAAAGCAACACTCTAGTGGTTTAAGGGGAAACATTTAAATGTCTTGGAATGGCCTAGTCAAAGCCCAGACCTCAATCCAATTGAGAATCTGTGGTATGACTTAAAGATTGCTGTACACCAGCGAAACCGATCCAACTTGAAGGAGCTGGAGCAGTTTTACCTTGAAGAATGGGCAAAAATCCCAGTGGCTAGATGTGCCAAGCTTATAGAGACATACCCCAAGAGACTTGCAGCTGTAATTGCTGCAAAAGGTGGCTCTACAAAGTATTGACTTTAGGGGGGTGAATAGTTATGCACGCTCAAGAAGTCTGTTTTTTTGTCTTATTTCTTGTGTAGAGAATAACTGTACCATCTAAACCGATGTGAAATATATTTTCAATTACCAAAAATATTGTATTTTCAGCTGTTTGAAGCCGGTGTACAAAACCGAAAGTGAAAGATACAAAATACTAAACTTAATTAGAAGCCTGGAAATAGAAGCATAGAAAAGCTATACTGCTTTTTAGACTTGCTTTCAAAGCAAATGACAGATCTACAACTCACATTTCTTTGTTAATTTGGTCAGGTAGCCCAAAAAGTGACATATTGCAGCTTTAAACAAGGACCTGTGGTCGTTTTAAACCTGGCAGCAAAATTATTATTGCCCAAATCCGATCCATGTTACAATGTTACCACTTGGCTCTGTTACCATTGATATTACAATCCATAAGTGGGCCAGTTTACCACACCTAAACCAGATCATGTGAAAAGGCCAGACCTTGCTCGGCAAGGTGGATGTGGTTCACATTAAGACCACAATTGGCTCAGCAACATAGAGGAACTTGTTAGGGCTACATAACTCTCCTGTCAGGGGTATAGGCTAGAGTCAAAGTAATTTGCTTCATGTTAGAGATCTGCTTGATAGTTGATACAGATGGTTATGCCTAATGCCCATGTCAAGAGTGAAGAACTATATGTGTTGATTATGGGGTGGTTAAATTGCCCTTCAAATAACTATTACCTATAACTATTTATCCCAAAAGAAGGGAGAGCAACTGAAAAGCTGTTTGGGAAATGACCCTCATTTTTAAAATCAGGCAAGTCAGTTACATACACATTCTTATTTTCAACGATGGCTTAGGAACAGTGGGTTAACTGCCTTGTCCAGCGGCAGAAGGACTGATTTTTTACCTTGTCAGCTCTGGGATTGATCTTACAACCTTCTGGTTACTAGTCCAAGGGTCTAACCACTAGGCTACCTGCCACATGTGTAATCACTCCTTATCTCAGGTGTAGTGTCATGCTTGAATGAACAATGGAATGAATCACAAGTTCATCATAACATTTCTGAATAAACATACATGTAAAACATTTGGCCATTATTTTGTTTACAATCATCAATAAAATTCTAAAAACTCGTTTTTGCTTTGTCATTATCGGGTATTGTGTGTAGATTGATGAGGATTTAAAAAAAAAAATCAATTTTAGAATAAGGCTGTAACGTAACAAAATGTGGAAAAAGTCAAGGGGTCTGAATACTTTCCGAATGCACTGCACATTCGTATTATCCATTCTAACGTACTGTACTCTCTTCTCCGTGGGTTAATTCTTTGGTTCAATGAGAGTACCAACGTTCTCAGAGGAGATATACTGTTGACAGTATGGGTTGAAATTGAATTATTACACATTAGCAAAACTTGGCTAATCTTGCTTTTTTGGAGCACAAACAACCTTACGAACGGGCTGTAACCCTCCCATGATGGGTGAGCTAATCAAGCCTAAAGTTTTACCGCTGAAAAGTCTCATTATAACTCAATTTGTATTAAAGAAACAACCAGCTGACAACTTTCAAAAACGGTCAATATAATAGTGATGGTGTGAACATTTTTTGGTATTAAATTAGAAAGTCTTGAGAAAGTTTAAGCTTTAAAATGTTCCTCTCCTCCATAGTGGATAAACTGCTCTGTATCCTAATCAGTTGTACAGTGAGGACCATTGACAAATACTGGAAGCCAGATTCAATCAAATCACATCTCTAGCGTGTTTGTTTCACATTGTATTCACATGCATAGCCACATGCACATTTCACATTCCAACATTGAAGTACTTAGAATAATATAATTGAGTGCCGTTTGTAAATTGTGGTCAAATATCACGTAAAACTGAATTGCATTTATTTTTACAGGCTTGCGAGTTGGATTGAATTCCAATAATAATCATTCTCCATCATGAAAGGAATGCTGGGCTGCTAAAGGGGCTAAGTCTAACATAATTATGAACACGCAACACAGTCAACAAATGAAGTCCATAAATAACTGACTGACCTTTGACCTTTTGTGTCAAACTGCTACTATGTTTATTAAATTTTGTAAAGCGACAGCACTGCCTAGAATTTAGATTTAGATAGGAACTGGAACGATGTTATGAAAGAAAAAACATTTAAGTTTGTCAAATCAGACCGTCAAAAAATTGTGAAACAGACAAGGGTTTCTGACAATCTAATAAGTGTGCGACTTCTATTTTGTGATTTCCTGCTGCACTAGATAATTAGGGTGCCTATTTCAAAGGACTGCTGTATGTGTGGAAACATTTTTCAGCTAAATGAAATTATACTGCGAGATGGAACAGCGTTAGGGACATGATTAATGGGACAAATTACTTGACGCAGCTGCACCACAATTTTACTACTGTGGATTGTTAAAAACAGTGCCACTTTTTAAACTCTTTAAATTATCAGCAATGGAGATATGAAGAATGTGAAAGATGATGTTTTCTACCTCCAGAAAGCCAAGTGATGACACATTTGACTCTGGCATTAAGTTCTCTTAGTACGTCTGAATATCGCTGTTTCTGTGGTGAAGTGATTATCACATTTGCCTCACAGGTCCATAGTTTAAAACCGGGCAGAAACATAGAACCCAGAATTTTATGAGTGCCTCATTATACAAGCATTTCGCTACACCCACAATAACGTCTGCTAAATATGTGTATGTGACCAATAAAACATTTGATTTGACTTTATATTGAAATCCCCCCCGGACCCCTGACAACGTATACTCTAGTAGGCTTCATGATGAACATCCCAGTGGACCTACAGTAGTTCATTATAGCAGTGTGTGAATTACAGGTGTGGGGAGGGGGGGGGGGTATTTTCCAGATGAGCCCTGTTCAGTCCTGTGAACAAAATGGTCACCGAATAATTTGCACTCTGGGGGTTAGAAAGAGCCTCTTCGTGGGGGATAGCGGACAGGTAGTGCATCCGTTTTTATACACTTCCTCAACAAGGAATGACAAGTCCTCAGATGGGGAAAAACAATCATTTAGAGCATGGTCTGAATCCAAAATGTTCCAACATTTTCACCATAGTGCCAATCAGAGGAACATTTTCACCATAGTGCCAATCAGAGTTCTGACATTGATTGCAGGCTTCCACAAATCAGGAATGCAGTGAAGAGGAAACATTACGGGCAATTTAACATAAGTGAATTGAAGGTTTAAGACTACACCGTATCAAAACATTAACCCACCCTGCAATTACTATTAAAAGCCCAATCCTTTAAAAATAGTAAAAAAATATATGTATTGAATGTTTAAAAAAATGTCCATGAGTAAAAATTGTTTTGTACCATGGCCTTTTCAATTAATTCATGTCTGGATCCAATTTTAAATCAATGTAGGATGATACTGTAGATACTGTATTGTTCAATCAACTGAAACCAATTTCAAGATCTCAGAAGTGTGTTTTGATTTGCACAGCAGCACGTCCTGAATGGACGGAGTTGACACTTGACCTTATTCTGCTGACACAGAAGTTGAACCATTGATAATCATAGAGGCCAAAAAGCAGCTTTAGCATGAGCAGCGCCATTGATTGCTTCCACCATCTTAGTGTAGTCAACTGGGTGGGACTTGCAATTTCATTGGCTGATCCCTCCTAGTGACCCTGTTGGAGACAAAAATGAGTCCTATCTCTATGAGTTGAACTATGTGTACGGTGTCTATATTAGGACAGTCCCAGAGTCACAAGGAATTGATATCAGAGTCAATGCCAGGATAGAAAATGCTAGCAGAGATATGGTCATTGACATAAGGAAACAGTAGAAAATCGGAGCAAACCATTTCCCATTAGCCAACATTTAGCACAGCTGTTGTAAGTGCCTAGTGCTTACACCATGTACTATAAGCCCTCTAGTGTTTCAAATCATCAACGCTGCTCTTCTAAGTTACATACATGCTTCAAGAAAATACATCCATGACAAAAATAAATACAGTGATTTTATTAATGCCAGATAAGGACAGCATTGTGCAATTCAGTGGCCTACTTCACAAGAGACGTGTCACATGTGTAAAATGCTCTAAGAATGAAGAGCAACAAAAAAAAACGGAGATACAATAATGGACTGCATGCCATAAACAGGACAAGTAGGTCATCCGAAAGGTTGAGTTTGTGAAGTACATTAAGTATGGTACAGTAGTCTAATCATGTGACTCTCAACATTTTCTATCAATTACTGCTGATATGTTGACCATTTTTGTATAATCTTGCAAATGTAATGATCAGAGTGAGTTATCGCTCAATATTAAACCTCCCCCCACACATAGTCCTTTCCAACATGATTACAACTATGGTGGACACATAACCAGGCCAAACTCTTCACCACCCTCGTACATCCTACTTTAAAAAAACATGTTTTACAGTAATTGGTAATGTGACTAATCATAACCTCACATACATGTATGTGGGAACTCCTTCAAGACCGTTGGAAAAGCATTCCTCATGAAGCTGGTTGAGAGAATGCCAAGAGTGTGCAAAGCTGTCATCAAGGCAAAGGGTGGCTACTTTGAAGAATCTCAAATATAAAATATATTTTGATTTCTTTAACACTTTTTTGGTCACTACATGATTCCATATGTGTTATATCATAGTTTCGATGTCTTCACTATTATTCTACAATGTACACAAGTGTGCAAAACAAAGAAAAACCCTTGAATGAGTAGGTGTAATAAAACTTTTTACTGGTACTGTATATGTCAGTAGTTTAACCCTGCAATAGTATGTCACGAGGGAGTTATTTTGTAGCTACCTCACTGTTGCTTTTCAGACCAATGGTACTAAAGGGCACATTCAATCAAACCAGGTAACCATGAAAGATCTTAAAACATTCACTCTCACTGTAAGAATGCCCATTTCGATTAATGTACTCAACAAAACAATGTTGCCTATCATTAATGTTGATCAAATGCCCCAAGACTCAACTTTACACTATTTAAATGTATTGAATTGACATTGTCTTTACCAGAGAAAGACCTTGAGGTCAGAACTGTGGATCAGCAGCCGTCAGCGTTATGCTACTGTTGGACACTGACCCGTGTGGCTCAGTTGGTAGAGCATGGTGCTTGCAACGCCAGGGTTGTGGGTTCGTTTCCCACGGGGGGCCAGTACAAAAAAAAAGTATGAATGTATGTACTTGTAAGTCGCTCTGGATAAGAGCGTCTGCTAAATGACTTAAATGTAAATGTAAATGTGTTTACGTATTGCAACTAGAACTGATTTCTCAAAGGTGCATACCCATATAGGGCGGTGCGTATCGAAGACACCTGGTTTACTTTGAGACCCATGGATCCCTATGGAAACCTGAAAATGGCTGGTGTTTGAGAGGAGAAAATAACAATCAAGTGGGTCTTGGCAGTCTCTCAGATGCCTCGCCTGTTGGGTGTGCATTTGTTATGGTGTTGAAGCTCACACGGACATAATACAGTAATCCTTACGTTATTATAACCAAAGGCCGAAAAGTCCTTGAGTTCAAACATGTTGGTATTAGGAAGCAGTTTCAAAAGCTAGGTTGACGATTGTACAAAAAAAGTTACCTTTTTTTCATAATAATCGTCTATGCTACCTTTTGACCCCCTATCCACCGCTCTTTGACTACAAACAGCTGGGTAAAGTATACCGTGGATGTCTCTGTTAAAGCCTGAGATTCCACGGTTTGCTTAGTAGATGGCAAATTTCTTCAATCACACTTGTAATTCAAAGTTTGTTTCCACACTACCTTGCACGGACCTCTCCCTCCCAGCAAATGCATTGCAGATGCGACACGCCCAAACCAATCCATCAGTAAAGTGTTCAGCTGTCCACCTGAATTATAACATTAACATATACTGTTGGACAAATATCTAGTGGAGGTACACACTGTAATACCTGCCATACATGGGTAGAATCCTGTACATGTAGGTTGCGTTGTAATAATAACATCTGTTTTTGGCTAAATACAGTATAGAACCTCAAAGATACGAACGTCAGAGTTATGGTCAAACTGAACGGGCGATATCGAACCAGGACGTTTATTTAATGCTTTCTTTGCGTTTACTGTGTCTGGTTAGAAAATACAGTAAATAGGTCAAAATTATTTTATTTAACCTTTATTTAACTAGGCAAGTCAGTTAAGAACAAATTCTTATTTACAACGACGGCCTACCCCGGCAAAACCCGGACGACGCTGGGCCAATTGTGCGCCGCCCTATGGGACTCCCAATCACGGCTGGATGTGATGCAGTCTGGATCCGGAACCAGGGACTGTAGTGACGCCACTCGGGAGCCATAAACTACAGGGCAGAACTTTCCCCCTACGCATTCCTACCTCTGAGGTTCTACTGGACAGTATGTCGACGGGTTTGATGAGGGAAGAGCTTTACAGTCAATTAATTCTACAAAAAGAGAATTGTTCAGCCCTTCATTCAAGATAGATTTTTTAGCTTTGTTATGCTGCAGGAAATTCCTCAATTGAATTCTAACGTGTGTCCAATCTTTCGTCTTACCAAAAAATGCATAATTTATCAAACATTGACCTACACTACAGCCATTGCTTTTGTCACTTCCGCCGGATGTGGCCCTAATCAACTAGCACCATATAGTTCTACTCTGGCTTCAACTACTAGACACAATGCTTTCTAGAAGGTATCTTTACAGAGTCAATGTTGTTGTGGAATCGTGCAACTTTTTTTTGCCATGGACACATCATTCAATTTGATTTGTTGGTCTCTGAGCCAGTTCACTACTGTGACATTGAACACGTTTACATGCACATTAATCATTCGATTTTAAACTGATTATAGAAAAAGTCATGCAAACACCTTATTCTGTTTATCTTAATCGGCGTAAGGTCAAAAATCGAAGTGAGCATACGCCGATTAAAACACCTGGTTTTCTGAGCAATCTTTTGAATGATTAGGACATGTAAACGCCTTTAATCGGCGTTCCAGACGTGTATTTGATCTGCGCATGTGTTAGCACCAGCCGAGTGAGCCTCCCTCTTTAGCGCGAGTGAAGTTGAGTTCGGTAACAACTGCATGTATGCATCTTAGAAATAGTTTTCACATTACAAACTTTATACGTCCAATCTCAGAATCAAATATCCATCCCAAAAATAACATGTTCGTTGCGGTAGAACGTTTATTTTCATTGCCGATTTTTCTGCATTTATCAGAGTGCCAACAGGAAGCCTGATTTCAGATGTGTCCATGGAAACAAGATTATTAGGGAAATCGTTCTTCTTGCAAAGCATGTCAACATTTTAATCTAACTATTATATTAATCTGACTATCCACAATAATCATATTATTGTGTGCATGTAACCGTACATGCTGTGAACCCCTATCCTCTTGTTTGTTCTTCACCAATCAATGCTTGGACGTAGTTAATCAAAGACATTCCTCACTGGCTGAACCCCTACGACCTCACTCCCTCTCCACTGGCTGTTCTGAACAAATCACAAGCGAATCATGTCAATAATACCACCAATGTTCGATAATTACTCCTCAGGGAAAAACGGAAACGAGAAACAGTTTGAATATTTTTTTTGCTTGTTTTAGAGAGTCCTTTTGGTCTTCGTGAGGTCAGCTGAACAGCTTTGGAGCGCGCCCAAATATTCGAAAAGACTGAACAGATAAATTGTCACAGCATGTGTGTTGATTTTTATTTTATTTTGTGGGGGGTGGTTCGGATGGTCTGACGGTAGATAAAATGCTCTTATGGGGAAGCGCCTAGACAAACACATTAAGAAAAGTTGATGCTGTAGAATGACCAAGTAATCCAAACTGGAGGCCTGTGTCCATGCATGTGAATGTATTGCACTTAGGCTGCCAAAGCAGATGTTAGTTGGGACGGATGAACTACGTTGGACATACAGATTACAGCGCATTATTTGGATTGCCCATCAGGCAACTGTACAGACAACACATCTGTTTTTACTCAGGACCCTTGTACAAATCTGATGCTTTAAGCTTGTTTTCACATCCCTCTCAGGAGTTTCCCATCCCTGAGAGAGATGCCTTGTGGAGAGTGATGCCTTGTGGAGAGTGATGCCTTGTGGAGAGTGATGCCTTTTGGAGAGGGATGCCTTGTGGAGAGTGATGCCTTGTGGAGAGGGATGCCTTGTGGAAAGTGATGCCTTGTGGAGAGGGATGCCTTGTGGAGAGTGATGCCTTGTGGAGAGTGATGCCTTGTGGAGAGTGATGCCTTGTGGAGAGTGATGCCTTGTGGAGAGTGATGCCTTGTGGAGAGTGATGCCTTGTGGAGAGGGATGCCTTGTGGAGAGTGATGCCTTGTGGAGAGTGATGCCTTGTGGAGAGTGATGCCTTGTGGAGAGGGATGCCTTTTGGAGAGTGATGCCTTGTGGAGAGGGATGCCTTTTGGAGAGGGATGCCTTTTGGAGAGGGATGCCTTGTGGAGAGTGATGCCTTGTGGAGAGTGATGCCTTGTGGAGAGGGATGCCTTGTGGAGAGTGATGCCTTGTGGAGAGTGATGCCTTGTGGAGAGTGATGCCTTGTGGAGAGTGATGCCTTGTGGAGAGTGATGCCTTGTGGAGAGGGATGCCTTGTGGAGAGGAATGCCTTGTGCAGAGAGATGCCATTTAAATTGTATGATGTACTCCGAAAAGAAGACATAATTAACTCACTGAGCTTAGGACAGCAATTAAATTGTTTTGAAGCAAGTCAAATGTAAACAAAACATACCTTTCCCTAGCAAGCAAAACAAAATATTTTAGCGATGGGAATGGCTTCACATCAATATCCAATAAGACATAAACATCTTGAAAGGCCCGAATCCTAAATAGTGATGTAGGAGTGGGAGGGCCAATAGCCCGGAGGTGGCAGAACAGTGCTTGGGTTGTGGTGTAAGGTTTGACCATAAACAGAACGTAGGAAGGGGCAGTACCCCTTACTTCTCCGTAGGCAAGCCCCAGGGTCTTGAAATGGATGAACGCTTTGGCTGGGAGCCAGTGGAGAGTACGAAAGAGAGTGGTGACGTGGAAGAACTTGGGAAGGTGGAACACCAGGCCGGCTGCGGTGTAGTTTCAGGTGTAGTTTCAGGTGTAGTTTCAGGTCTACGTTTCAGCGGTTAGATGGCATTAGCGGGGTGCCCAGCTACCTCAGATTTTTTTCATTGCTATTAGCATTAGCATGTCTTCCCACACATTCAAAGAGCAGACCACCATTTTGGCCTGGAACGAATGGATTGTCTCATTGGTGTGAAATTCTTTTGGTGGAAGGTCTCTTTCACTCTTATCTCATCTCTATCCAACGCCAAATGCATTGATGCTTCTCTTTTCTTGGTAACTGTCTTCCCGAGAGTAACATAACTCGACATAGGAGAAATATGTAATGGCCGACGCCTTTTGGCTTGACCGGGATCCCTCCGCCGGGAGTAGACTGAGGGAAAGATGAAGTGTCATTTTTCTGTCTTTCTGGGAGAGAATTGGTTTGTTACTTTGAGCTTAATCTTGGCAGTCTGTCTTTGAGCAGTAAATATGCACAGCAAATCACTTCTGAAAAAATACACACACATGCTGATATGGTAAGCCAGTTTTATTACTGCGATCTTGCGATTTTGAGTGTCACAACACCAACTGGAAAACGCTCGAACTTAATAACTCAAATCGTATTGAAGTTTGATTCATCTAATTGAAATGTTTGAATGAGTCAATTCAGGGGGGGAAAAAATCACAATGTCCATTGTCATTGAAGGTTAAATGTCTTGTTTTTCCAAAGTCTTCATACTGAAGGAATTTAACTCTTCATTGTCTAGAATATTAAAGATTGGAGCCATGTTGACGTAGCATTCTTGTGACTGGGTCTCATTAACATATGAGGGAGAACGAGGTAACAAACTATGTGCGGTGGTTTTGAAGTAGCGTAATTGTGTGTGTGTGTGTGAGAGAGAGAGAGAGAGAGAGAGAGAGAGAGAGAGAGAGAGAGAGAGAGAGAGAGAGAGAGAGAGAGAGAGAGAGAGAGAGAGAGAGAGAGAGAGAGAGAGAGAGAGAGAGAGAGAGAGAGAGAGAGAGAGAGAGAGAGAGAGAGAGAGAGAGAGAGAGAGAGAGAGAGAGAGAGAGAGAGAGAGAGAGAGAGAGAGAGCATGTGCCTGAGGCAACAGCACGATTCTAACACTCACTCAGGGCACTGCTATTAATACCGGTGTGGCAGCTATGATCTTCGTAAACTTTTATATTCTGTTCTTTTAATCGTTGCCATCACTTTTATGCCTTTGTTTTGATGTTGTTTTCCAGAAGTAGAGAAGGAAAATCCAGTCAGTGAATTCCACACAAGAAAAATGCCAATTGTTTTTCATGTGACACCACAAGAGCCTGGTTTCAGTTTTTAAGTGTTTTCATTTTGAATTATAAATACGGTAAAGCAAGAACCTTTAGAATACCGCCGCCTAATTTGAGAATGGTCTCCAGCGGCAACCTGAGGGAGAACATTTTTTTGGCCAAGAATGTATAAAGTGTGGAACAAAATATAGTCCACAATTAAAACGTCAGGCCTGTTTCGGAGGGAAACATTTAGGGAAAATGGATTGCCGTGGGAGATGAAAACCGCACTAAAGTCTTCCCCCGATGCCTCGGATTACTGTGATGTTGTGCCCTTCTTCACACACGGCCAGTAGGAGGCCTTATTAGCCTTTTTTGGGTCGTGCAGTGGCATGGCAGGACAAATTCACCGCAATCCACAAAATCATTATAGGGCAGCGAGTAGAAAGGGCTGATGCCGCTGTTTTCACTTCTTTTAGATCTTTCCCCGTCTTAAATGGGGTTCTCTTAGCATGAACACAGATATGGGGTTTGCTCAAGCTGAATTCAGGAAACGTTCAAATAGAGAATAAACATACCTCTCTGACACGTAGAATAAGGAATCACCTCTTTATTCGTTGACATTTCTATCTGCAATATTCCACAACATTTGAATACTGAGCTTGGCCCTGGATATGTGGATTGTCTGTTGGAGTACTGTGTGATCACCTGGAGGCCCTTCCAGACTGACAAACATGTTCAGCTGGTTTTTTAAATTGTATTTAATGTAATCTTTATTTAACTAGGCAAGTCAGTTAAGAACAAATTATTATTTATAATTACGGACTACCAAAAGGCAAAAGGCTTCCTGCGGGGACGGGGGCTGGGATTTAAAATAAATAAATATATATATATATAAATATAGGACAAAATACACATCACAACAAGAGACACCACAACACTACATAAAGAGAGACCTAAGACAACAACATAGCATGGCAGCAACACATGAAAACTGTTGATGTGGTCCTGCATAGTCACTGCTAGGCATATTTGAGTAGTACTTTGAAACTGAAATTCCGGTGATGGTGAACATGCTAAAGACCAATGGTGATTTAAAAATATATATATATATTATTTGACCTTTATTTAAACAGGGAGTCACATTTTAAAATCAGGTTCTCTTTCACAAGGGATCCCTGCATATACAATTCATGAGACAAAATCAAAATCACATAATTTACAATAAAAAAATAAAATACAATTTCTAGTGATCTATGTTGGTAGGCCAACAAACAAGGATTAGTAACAGTAGTTGGAAAAGGTAACATAACATGGCTATACATAGTTATGCTCTGCTGTCAACTCCTATAATAGGCCACCGGGTATCCCAAACTCTCACAGTCAACATGTTGCTGCTCAATTCATATTGTGATTCACCATTTGCTCCAAGGTAAATCACCTTTTGAAGTGTTGGTTGTTAGTGAGTGTGGTAACATCAAACCAACGTTTGAGGTTTGCGGACTGCTGTGATGCAGGTCAGAGTGGATGCCGTATGCTTGTGTGCACTCTGCAAGCGTTTTTGTTTTGACGAGGTGGAATAAGCTTGTAAAGTTGTAGGATGACAGACCGGACAACAAGGATGGTGATCAGATGACTTTACAAGAATGGAGATGGGATGTTATTTAACGGTAATGGGTAATGATGAGAGTGACATCATGTCCTTTGTTCCCTCCCACTGACAGTGTGGGGCCTATTCAATCAAACCCTATATGAGGTTTTCTTAGATCAGCCAAAAACACATATCGACCTGGTCTTGACCTGCGTGAATTCTTAATGGGTTGTAAGTACTTCATGCTGGTATGTAAATGTGGGGTCCAACACAACAGCGGTGCATACTGTAAGTGTCATCATCAATAAGTCTTACAATAAGGCTTGCCATACTGTAGTTTAGAGCAACTCAATGGCCAGCTTTGGGTTCAAACAGAATCCCAGTGACGACTTCAAATCCCATAGGATTCCAAAACGTACAACACAAAATGTCAAAATAGGCCAATTCTCCAAATTCCAACGTCACGTTCCTCAGAAAATTAAGATAGTCTTAATCACCTGATTAAAAAAAAAAAAACGATTTACTATATAATCATGAACACAATGTTCACTTTACAAGAAATAATAACTGGACCGCAAAAATAGAAGGCAATGATGCCGAAGGATTACTTTTTATCCTTTAAGTGCAGTCTGAAAAACACTTGGGTTCATTGCGGGGATTAAAACAAGTGTTTCTGGCAGGC
The DNA here is from genome assembly GCF_016432855.1 of Salvelinus namaycush. NCBI lineage: Eukaryota > Metazoa > Chordata > Actinopteri > Salmoniformes > Salmonidae > Salvelinus > Salvelinus namaycush. Next base: position 6,250,639 of record NC_052321.1, read on the forward strand.
AAGCCGTGTCTCAGCATGTCGAACCATTAAACTGGACAGACACTGATCTGGCTGCCTGTTAGTTGTTTCACAAGCGCTAAGCGAACTTTCTCAACACGTGTGTGTGAACATGGATCTGAATCAAAGAGCCTCTGAGTTTCATACGAGCCCCGTGTGACCTCAAAATAGAACACTGTGATCTCATAGAAGATTGCTGACATCTTGGAGCTTCTTTGGTGACCTTTCTTAAACTCTTTCTGATCACCTTATGATCGTAGCTGGTCTCCTGTTGGAATCTTCTGGACAGGTGAAAGCTAAGCAAAACCCTCAAGCAGGTTTCTGCTATAGTGGTCTCCCCTCCCGTCTGCCAACAGGGGAGGTGGAGGGGGGAGGAGAGTGCAGTTTTTCCTCTTTTAGCAATTAAAATGAATTGATGTCTTTCTCTGCTCATGGTAATAAACAACAGCATACAACCACTCTATGAGTTTCTGTAACCACTCATTTTTTATTGCCATGCAAAAAGTCCTCAGGTCATTTTCCAAATCAATTTGTCAAAGCTGCCCAGCCCAGTAACCCTTTTCCTCACCTTTTGTTTCTCCTGCCAGACCCGCCCCTTTAAACCTTATCCAATCAAATCGAATAAAACGGTGAGCTTGTGCACAGACAAGCTTCAACTATGACAACATTATTGTTTCCACGGGGTATTGTAACATACAGTGTTATTAAAGTAAGGACTCTAATCAATAATATCCGCTTTAGCCGAGATCCGCATAGCAGCTGTTTTGATGGTGTTGGTGGAATGTTTTGACGGTGTTGGTGGAATGTTTTGATGGTGTTGGTGGAATGTTTTGACGGTGTTGGTGGAATGTTTTGACGGTGTTGGTGGAATGTTTTGACGGTGTTGGTGGAATGTTTTGACGGTGTTGGTGGAATGTTTTGACGGTGTTGGTGGAATGTTTTGATGGTGTTGGTGGAATGTTTTGACGGTGTTGGTGGAATGTTTTGATGGTGTTGGTGGAATGTTTTGATGGTGTTGGTGGAATGTTTTGACGGTGTTGGTGGAAGTGCGTTAGAGCTGTCAAATGTCAAGGCATTATACCTAAAATAGACATTGCCATTGGCTGCACAGGGTCGCATGAACAGAAATCCCATGCAGCCTTGCTTACAAGTTCAAACACTGGAATGTGAGATGTCATCTACACCTCCATTAGGGTGATAGAAATCCTCATAATTTAGTTTAATGAATTTTCAATTTGAGAGTAATTATTTCTATATAGCCTACACTTTCTAAACTTGTAACGTGAGTGGGGCAGGCGGGTGTGGCTTCGTGACAATGATCGCAAGAGCAGCTTCTCACCGATTTGACGGCTCCAATGCTGTTCCACCTCTGACACGTCAAAAACATCCGCTATGCGGGTGTCCGCTATCACAGGTTAAGTCTTGATCTGATTTAATCCAGGCCTGCGTTTCCAAAGCAAAGGCTAACGAGTGTCATGGCTAAAACAAACAAACAGGTGTGATACACAAATCCGCTCATAAACCCGCAGCAGCAAGACGGCAAGCAAGCACTGGCGCTTTAAACCAGGCATGACCTCATGGGGAGAGAGAGGCCTAGTTACTGGGTCCGTTTGCCACACCCCCACCCTCACCATCCTAAACAAAATAACAAAGGTGGTTTGGATTACCTTATTCTCAGGACAGTCCTCATGCATAGCCGTTATCTCATTAACCAATCCAAGGCAGGGGGACTTTTTATGAGGTGGAATGAAAAGGAACTGACCATGATGTCATTGAAAATGCCCCTGTTATTTTTTTTTATGTGCACATAAAAAAAAAAGCTATCAACTCCTTGTTATTACGTATTAGGCCAGCCCTAGAAATGGTACATAATACAAACACCAAGGTTTTGACTGACTAATTAGAGACCTTTTAAACATAAATCAGGGTGGAAACGAGTGAATGTCAGCTGGGGTGAAAGAAGGAGATCACCTCTTGATACCCCCTAATACAATGCATATCTACGGCATCCATAATAGGAAGTTTTGGTTAAATAATAACCATCATCTACATACACTAAGCAGTATCTACCTAGTTAATTCAGCCGATCCACTTTCTAATAGTCTGAGTTGGCTCTTCTCACACTATTCTGACCATTGGAGTGTAACATAAAATGTAGGAAAACGATGTGGATTTATAGAGCGTCTCAGACATCTTGGAACGCTTAGCATACCGTGTGTGAATCCCCTTGTCAGTTATCCTGCAGGCAAAGTTCAACAAATCGGTTAACATGATGTCATGTGCACACGGAGGGGTAAAGAACGAAGGTGGTTTTGTTATTGTGTTTTCCTTACTGACAGGCAGCCAACCCAGATGCAACTCTCGGCAGGTTGAAATGGCTCTTTGGGTCATTTGATTGTTGCAGTATTTGGGGGGTCTCTCTCTCTCTCTCTCTCTCTCTCTCTCTCTCTCTCTCTCTCTCTCTCTCTCTCTCTCTCTCTCTCTCTCTCTCTCTCTCTCTCTCTCTCTCTCTCTCTCTCTCTCTCTCTCTCTCTCTCTCTCTCTCTCTCTCTCTCTCTCTCTCTCTCTCTCTCTCTCTCTCTCTCTCTCTCTCTCTCTCTCTGCCCCCCTCCCCATACAGTACAGATACACTCATACAACAAACACATAGTCACTCAAAGACCCTCCCTCGCACACCCCTAAATACACCCCCTCTAAATACACCCTCTCACATACCCCCCCTAAATACACCTCCTCACATACACACCCCTAAATACACCCCCTCACATACACACCCCTAAATACACCCCCTCACATACACACATGTCAAATAGACCCCCTCACATACACACATGTTAATTACATCCCTTCACATACACACATGTTAAATACACCCCCTCACATACACACATGTCAAATAGACACCCTCACATACACACATGTCAAATACATCCCCTCACATACACACATGTCAAATATACCCCCTCACATACACACATGTCAAATAGACCCCCTCACATACACACATGTCAAATATATCCCCTCACATACACACATGTCAAATAGACCCCCTCACATACACACATGTCAAATAGACCCCCTCACATACACACATGTTAATTACATCCCTTCACATACACACATGTTAAATTAACCCCCTCACATACACACATGTCAAATAGACCCCCTCACATACACACATGTCAAATAGACACCCTCACATACACACATGTCAAATACATCCCCTCACATACACACATGTCAAATAGACCCCCTCACATACACACATGTCAAATAGACCCCCTCACATACACACATGTCAAATACACCCCCTCACATACACACATGTCAAATACACCCCCTCACATACACACATGTCAAATACACCCCCTCACATACACACATGTCAAATACACCCCCTCACATGCACACATGTCAAATACACCCCCTCACATACACACATGTCAAATTTACCCCCTCACATACACACCCCTAAATACACCCCCTCATATACACACATGTAAACACTCTCTTGTACTCACATTGACCCACTGGGTCAGTAGCAATCACAGCTGTGAGATCCCTGAAAGATGTGGTAGGTGGGGTCAGCTGATTATAACACACACACATACACTCAATCAAATGTGAGTCAGCGGTGTTAACAGTGGGCCGCAGCAGGTTGAATCATCCATCATGCACACCCTGCCCAAAGCCCGCACCCTGCCCTGAGTGCAACAGGGGCTGAGCAGGTGTCTTGTCTGCCCAAAGCCTCTGCAGACCTCCAGCGGGAGACAGTGATTTAATTAGGACTTGGATGAAAACAGGAGAGTGAGGAGAGACTAGTGTAGCCATAGCTCTGCAGAGAAGTTCTCGATGACAGTACAGGCTGTCCAATACTTCCACATGGAGTGAACTTCATCATAATCGCTGCCTTTACAGAGACAATTACTGCATAGTAAAAAGATAATTGCTGCATTGATATATAAATATTTTTATTTTATTTAACTAGGCAAGTCAGTTAAGAATAAATAAATATTTACAATGACAGCCTAGGAACAGTGAATTAACTGCCTTGTTCAGGGGCAGAACGACAGATTTTTACCTTGTCAGGTCGGGGATTTGATCTAGCAACCTTTCAGTTATTGGCACAGCGCTCTAACCACTAGGCTACCTTCAGTTCTGTTGAAAATGTTTCCCATAGTATGAAAGAGAAAGGGGGATACCTAGTCAGTTGTACAATTGAATGCATTCAACTGAAATGTGTCTTCCTCATTTAACCCAACCCCTCTGAATCAGAGAGGTGTGGGTGGGGGGGGGGGGGGGACTGCCATAATCGACATTCACGGCACCCGGGGAACAGTGGGTTAACTGCCTTGCTCAGAGGCAGAATGACAAGATTTTTACCTTGTCAGCACGGGGATTCGAACCAGCAACCTTTCGGCTCCTAGTTCAGTGCTAGTTACCTGTTCATCGTGAAATGAAATGTCTTCTGTGATGAGAAGATGTGATCCATTTCTTTCATTTATCAGTGGGTTACGAAGAGAAAGAGAAGAGGCCGTTAAATGTAATAATGACTCAAGCAGATACCTAACATTGCAAAGGAGGAGTCTCCATCCCCATTCTGCTCTCAACCTGTACAGCTGTTGCTGGATCGGCTGAACTAGGAAAGAGCGATGGAGGGAAGGAAACACATGCTAGAATCATCTTACCGTAAATTACGACCTCGTTTGGTCCCTCAGAAACGTTTTTAGAGATGAGGAACAGGGGTGCAGCAACCGAACAGTCAATTAGGAAAGGAAGCTCATCTACAAGTGACAAAGGTGCGTCACTAAATCACTCCTCGCCGCAAAAGTCTATATCCCTTTAATTATTATTATTATAAACTTTTGGTTCTTTGAGAGAATTTGAAATATTTGAAACATTTCCCGACAGGCAGCTGTGGTGTAAACCTAAATAAAAGAAGGAGAAAGAAATGTGCAGTACTGGTTCATGACATCATCATAGCAGACATAGGACTAATCTCGCACTGCTGTGAGAATATTTCTCTGGGGGTTTGAACATTCTTAGACGCTGTTATTTTGCTCTCGTAAAACCACGAGGCCCTTTTACCAGTCTTCTCCGTCTCACACCGAGCTCATTTTGTGTTACTGGTGTGACTAGCAGCTACAGGGTAACTTCCATTGTACGTCCATTCTCACGGGTCTGACTGTGAATTTGTTACAACAATGGGTTTGCAGGTTTTTTGGAGGAAGGGCAAAGACGGATGTGCATCTAGCTTGTGTTGAGTACTATCCTATAAGTCCATATAATATAATAGCACCCCCATGTGGAGATCTCAATATATCAATCATGTTCTCCGACTGCAGCGCAATGAGAGTGTAAAACAAACATATTTAATCGCCATCGGCTTGTTCAAAACGGGCTGCATTGGACATTAGGCCTACGGGGCACTAGTATCATTTTCTACACTGTAAAGCTTATGGGGCACTAGTATCATTTTCTACCCTGTAAGGCTTATGGGGCACTAGTATCATTTTCTACCCTGTAAAGCTTATGGGGCACTAGTATCATTTTCTACCCTGTAAAGCTTATGGGGCGCTAGTATCATTTTCTACCCTGTAAAGCTTATGGGGCACTAGTATCATTTTCTACACTGTAAGGCTTATGGGGCACTAGTATCATTTTTCTACACTGTAAGGCTTATGGGGCACTAGTATCATTTTCTACACTGTAAGGCTTATGGGGCACTAGTATCATTTTTCTACACTGTAAGGCTTATGGGGCACTAGTATCATTTTTCTACACTGTAAGGCTTATGGGGCACTAGTATCATTTTTCTACACTGTAAGGCTTATGGGGCACTAGTATCATTTTTCTACCCTGTAAGGCTTATGGGGCACTAGTATCATTTTTCTACCCTGTAAGGCTTATGGGGCACTAGTATCATTTTCTACACTGTAAGGCTTATGGGGCACTAGTATCATTTTTCTACCCTGTAAGGCTTATGGGGCACTAGTATCATTTTCTACCCTGTAAAGCTTATGGGGCACTAGTATCATTTTTCTACACTGTAAAGCTTATGGGGCACTAGTATCATTTTCTACACTGTAAAGCTTATGGGGCACTAGTATCATTTTTCTACACTGTAAGGCTTATGGGGCACTAGTATCATGTTTCTACCCTGTAAGGCTTATGGGGCACTAGTATCATTTATCTACCCTGTAAGGCTTATGGGGCACTAGTATCATTTATCTACCCTGTAAGGCTTATGGGGCACTAGTATCATTTTTCTACCCTGTAAAGCTTATGGGGCACTAGTATCATTTTCTACCCTGTAAGGCTTATGGGGCACTAGTATCATTTTTATACACTGTAAGGCTTATGGGGCACTAGTATCATTTTTCTACCCTGTAAGGCTTATGGGGCACTAGTATCATTTTTCTACCCTGTAAGGCTTATGGGGCACTAGTATCATTTTTCTACCCTGTAAGGCTTATGGGGCACTAGTATCATTTTTCTACCCTGTAAGGCTTATGGGGCACTAGTATCATTTTTCTACCCTGTAAGGCTTATGGGGCACTAGTATCATTTTTCTACCCTGTAAGGCTTATGGGGCACTAGTATCATTTTTCTACCCTGTAAGGCTTATGGGGCACTAGTATCATTTTTCTACCCTGTAAGGCTTATGGGGCACTAGTATCATTTTTCTACACTGTAAGGCTTATGGGGCACTAGTATCATTTTTCTACCCTGTAAGGCTTATGGGGCACTAGTATCATTTATCTACACTGTAAGGCTTATGGGGCACTAGTATCATTTTCTACCCTGTAAGGCTTATGGGGCACTAGTATCATTTTTCTACCCTGTAAGGCTTATGGGGCACTAGTATCATTTTTCTACACTGTAAGGCTTATGGGGCACTAGTATCATTTTTCTACACTGTAAGGCTTATGGGGCACTAGTATCATTTTTCTACCCTGTAAGGCTTATGGGGCACTAGTATCATTTATCTACACTGTAAGGCTTATGGGGCACTAGTATCATTTTTCTACCCTGTAAGGCTTATGGGGCACTAGTATCATTTTTATACACTGTAAGGCTTATGGGGCACTAGTATCATTTTTCTACACTGTAAGGCTTATGGGGCACTAGTATCATTTTTCTACCCTGTAAGGCTTATGGGGCACTAGTATCTTTTTCTACCCTGTATGTAACGGTAGTCCTCCTCCTCTTCATCAGAAGAGGAGGAGCATGGATTGAACCAAGGCGCAGCGTTTTGGAATGACATGATTTAATTAGGACAACGAAAACACGAACTTGACTAAAAACTAACAAAACAACAAAACGGAGTAGACAAACCTGGACATGTGAACTTACATAAAACGCAGAACTCACGAACAGGAAAATGACTACACAAAAGACCGAACTCACAAACAAACCGAACAGTCCCGTATGGTGCGACAAACACTGACACAGGAGACAACCACCCACAACGAACACTGTGAAACAACCTACCTAAATATGACTCTCAATTAGAGGAAACGCCAAACACCTGCCTCTAATTGAGAGCCATACCAGGCAACCCTTAAACCAACATAGAAACAGAAAACATAGAATGCCCACCCAAACTCATGTCCTGACCAACTAACACATACAACAAACTAACAGAAATAGGTCAGGAACGTGACATAACCCCCCCCTTAAGGTGCGAACTCCGGGCGCACCAGCACAAAGTTTAGGGGAGGGTCTGGGTGGGCATCTGACCACGGTGGTGGCTCAGGCTCAGGACGAGGTCCCCACCCCACCCTAGTCAATCCCAGCTTGCTAATCCCCCTCAGAATGACCACCCCTCTCTTCCACCCACCTAATATAGGCAACACAAAATAAAGGTACAGCTCCGGGACAAGGTAGCTCAGGACATAGAGGTAGGTGAGAATAGAGAGGTAGATAGAGAGGTAGCTCAGGATAGAGGGGCAACTCCGGACTGAAAGGCAGCTCCGGACAGAGAGACAGCTCTGGACTGAGGGGCAGTTCTGGATTAATGGCCGCTCTGGGCTGAGGGGCAGCTCATGACTGGCTGACGGCTCTGGACGCTCATGGCTGGCTGACGGCTCTGGACGCTCATGGCTGGCTGACGGCTTTGGACGCTCATGGCTGGCTGACGGCTCTGGACGCTCATGGCTGGCTGACGGCTCTGGACGCTCATGGCTGGCTGACGGCTCTGGACGCTCATGGCTGGCTGACGGCTCTGGACGCTCATGGCTGGCTGACGGCTCTGGACGCTCATGGCTGGCTGACGGCTCTGGACGCTCATGGCTAGCTGACGGCTCTGGACGCTCATGGCTGGCTGACGGCTCTGGACGCTCATGGCTAGCTGACGGCTCTGGACGCTCATGGCTAGCTGACGGCTCTGGACGCTCATGGCTAGCTGACGGCTCTGGACGCTCATGGCTAGCTGACGGCTCTGGACGCTCATGGCTCGCTGGTGGCTCTGGCAGATCCTGTCTGGTTGGCGGCTCTGGCAGATCCTGTCTGGTTGGCGGCTCTGGCAGATCCTGTCTGGTTGGCGGCTCTGGCAGATCCTGTCTGGTTGGCGGCTCTGGCAGATCCTGTCTGGCGAATGGCTCTAGCGGCTCCTGACTGACTAACGGCTCTGACGGCTCGGGACAGACGGGCGGCTCTAATGGCTCGGGACAGACGGATGGCTCAGACGGCGCTGAGGAGACGGATGGCTCAGATGGCGCTGAGGAGACGGATGGCTCAGACGGCGCTGGGGAGACGGATGGCTCAGATGGCGCTGAGGAGACGGATGGCTCAGATGGCGCTGCGGAGACGGATGGCTCAGACTGATCCTGTCTAGCGGAAGGCTTTGGCTGCTCCTGTCTGGCGGAAGGCTCTAGCGGCTCCAGTCTGGCGGAAGGCTCTGTAGGCTCATGGCAGACGGGCGGCTTTGCAGGCTCATGGCAGACGGGTAGTTCATGCGGCGCTTGGCAGACGGACAGTTCAGGCGCCGTTGGGCAGACGGCAGACTCTGGCCGGCTGAGACGCACTGAAGGCCTGGTGCGTGGTGCCGGAACTGGAGGCACCGGACTGGAGACACGCACTTCAAGCCTAGTGCGGGGAGCAGGAACAGGGCACACTGGACTCTCAAAACGTACTATTTGCCTGGTGCGTGGTACCGGCACTGGTGGCACCGGGCTGAGGGCACGCACATCAGGACGAGTACGGGGAGAAGGAACAGTGTGTACAGGGCTCTGGAGACGCACAGGTGGCTTAGTGCGTGGTGCCAGAACTGGAGGCACTGGGCTGGAGACACGCACCATAGGGAGAGTGCGTGGAGGAGGAACAGGGCTCTGGAAACGCACTGGAAGCCTGGTGCGTGGTGTAGGCACTGGTGGTACTGGGCTGGGGCGGGGAGGTAGTGCCGGAAATACCGGACTGTGCAAGCGTACTGGCTCCCTTGAGCTTTGAGCCTGCCCAACCTTACCTGGTTGAATGCTCCCCGTCGCCCGACCAGTGCAGGGAGGTGGAATAACCCGCACCGGGCTATGTAGGCGAACCGGGGACACCATGCGTAAGGCTGGTGCCATGTAAGCCGGCCCGAGGAGACGTACTGGTGGCCAGATATGAAGGGCCGGCTTCATGACATTTGGCTCAATGCCCAATCTAGCCCTACCAGTGCGGGGAGGTGGAATAACCCGCACTGGGCTATGCACACGTACAGGAGACACCGTGCGCTCAACTGCGTAACACGGTGTCTGCCCGTACTCCCGCTCTCCACGGTTAGCCTGGGAAGTGGGCGCAGGTCTCTTACCTGCCCTTGGCCCACTACCTCTTAGCCCCCCCCCCCCAAGAAATTTTTGGGTAGTACTCACGGGCTTTTCGGGCTTCCGTGCCAGACGCGTCCCCTCATAATGCCGGTTCCTCTCTCCCGTTTCCTCCGCTCTCCGAGCTGCCTCCAGCTGTTCCCATGGGCGGCGATTCACCTCCACTTTAGCCCATGGTCCTTTTCCTTCCATGATCTCCTCCCAAGACCATAAATCCTGCTTCGTGCGCTGTCCGTTCCTCCCGTTACACCGCTGCTTGGTTCTGGTTATTTGGTGGGTGGTTCTGTAACGGTAGTCCTCCTCCTCTTCATCCGAAGAGGAGGAGCATGGATTGAACCAAGGCGCAGCGTTTTGGAATGACATGATTTAATTAGGACAACGAAAACACGAACTTGACTATAAACTAACAAAACAACAAAACGGAGTAGACAAACCTGGACATGTGAACTTACATAAAACGCAGAACTCACGAACAGGAAAATGACTACACAAAAGACCGAACTCACAAACAAACCGAACAGTCCCGTATGGTGCGACAAACACTGACACAGGAGACAACCACCCACAACGAACACTGTGAAACAACCTACCTAAATATGACTCTCAATTAGAGGAAACGCCAAACACCTGCCTCTAATTGAGAGCCATACCAGGCAACCCTTAAACCAACATAGAAACAGAAAACATAGAATGCCCACCCAAACTCACGTCCTGACCAACTAACACATACAACAAACTAACAGAAATAGGTCAGGAACGTGACACTGTAAGGCTTATGGGGCACTAGTATCATTTTTCTACACTGTAAGGCTTATGGGGCACTAGTATCATTTTTCTACACTGTAAGGCTTATGGGGCACTAGTATCATGTTTTTACCCTGTAAGGCTTATGGGGCACTAGTATCATTTATCTACACTGTAAGGCTTATGGGGCACTAGTATCATTTTTCTACACTGTAAGGCTTATGGGGCACTAGTATCATTTTTCTACACTGTAAGGCTTATGGGGCACTAGTATCATTTTTCTACACTGTAAGGCTTATGGGGCACTAGTATCATGTTTTTACCCTGTAAGGCTTATGGGGCACTAGTATCATTTATCTACACTGTAAGGCTTATGGGGCACTAGTATCATTTTTCTACACTGTAAGGCTTATGGGGCACTAGTATCATTTATCTACACTGTAAGGCTTATGGGGCACTAGTATCATGTTTTTACCCTGTAAGGCTTATGGGGCACTAGTATCATGTTTTTATCCTGTAAGGCTTATGGGGCACTAGTATCATTTATCTACACTGTAAGGCTTATGGGGCACTAGTATCATTTTTCTACCCTGTAAGGCTTATGGGGCACTAGTATCATTTATCTACACTGTAAGGCTTATGGGGCACTAGTATCAGCATGACCATTTGTTGTTGTCAAAATATACATCACAGTTGGGGAGGTCAATATGTTTTATCTCCAAATTAATCATTTGGTTGAAAAGAATAGTTGAGATAACTGACCATACGTATACTCTAATCACGTACTGCATGCTCTAATGACATACTGCATGCTTTAATGACATACTGCATGCTCTAATCACATACTGCATGCTCTAATCACATACTGCATGCTCTAATGACATACTGCATGCTCTAATCACATACTGCATGCTCTAATGACATACTGCATGCTCTAATGACATACTGCATGCTCTAATGACATACTGCATGCTCTAATGACATACTGCATGCTCTAATGACATACTGCATGCTCTAATGACATACTGCATGCTCTAATCACATACTGCATGCTCTAATGACATACTGCATGCTCTAATGACATACTGCATGCTCTAATCACATACTGCATGCTCTAATGACATACGGCATGCTCTAATGACATACTGCATGCTCTAATCACATACTGCATACTGCATATAGAAGGCAACTGAGAAGGGACGTGCAGTAAAGAAACAGCCATTGTGCAAAAGGAATTGCAGTAGTCATTCAGATGTGGATGAGAACAAGTTCAACAGCCATGATCATAACCTTTTGACCTTTGTATTCACACATAAAGGACAATGGATCTATGGTGCTCCATTGCGGCACGATGGTGGCTCCATGGCGGCTCCATTGCGGCTCCATGGCGGCTCCATTGCGGCTCCATGGCTGCTCCATTGCGGCTCTATGGTGCATGTGCCAAATTGCTTTTTCACACAAACATACCAGGAAAAACTTGCAGGCCACATTTCGTCTAACCCTCCGTGCTTAGTCCAGGCACTGTAACTGATGGCAATCTGCATGCATACTCCCCATGTTAACTAATGGCAATCTGCGTGCATACTCCCCATGTTAACTGTATCCCTGCATCGGTATCAAAGAGGTGCCTTTAATGAAATTGTGCCTGTTGGTTCAGCCTCTCACTCATTCCCCATCAGTAATAGAAGGCATATGAGTCTCAAATGATTCAATCAACGATACACTCATTTTATATTGTGCGTTGGATTTCACTTTTCCAAAACATTCCTGGGGGTATTGCAATGGATATACCGAATGCGATGGATAAAATATCCTTCGTTTTTAAGAGCTGCCATAATTATTATTATTTGCGTGTGTGTGTGTGTGTGTGTGTGTGTGTGTGTGTGTGCGTGTGCGTGTGCGCTTTTGCGTGGGTAGGTGTGGCCCCTCAGTGAAGAGAGACAGCCAGCTGTATATGAAGTGAGTAACTGTGGTATTGGGTGCAAGTGAAACAGTGTACAGTGACAGACCTATTTATCCAGTGGAGACAAACATAATTACGGTGTCCATATTAGGACTGAGGTATGACTGTCCTAATATGGACACCAAACTTATTGAAGGTGTTCTCCCATTGGCTTTCGGCTGCACTTATCATCTAGTCATCTAGTCCTCAATCTGGCTCTACTGTGAGTTAATGCTTAATCAGTTTAAAGCAGGACTCCACAGGTCGTGGACAACCCTTTGCCACCCACTTCTTGTGTAGTGTTTTCACTTTGAACGAGAACAAAGGGGGTTGAGCCCTGAGCTGCGAACGTCTGGCAATCCAAAAGTTACGAGTTCGAATCTCATCACGAACAACTTTAGCATTTTTGCTAATTAGCAACTTTTCAACTACTTACTTTTTTAGCTACATTGCCACTACTAAGTATGTTAGCTAACCTTTCCCCTAACCCTAACCTTAACCTTCTTAGCTAACCTTTCCCCTAACCCTAATCCTAACCTTAACCCTTTAACGTAACTCCTAAACTTAACCCTAAACTTAACCCTAAACCTTAACTTTAAACCCTAGCCTAGCTGATGTTAGCCAGCTAAGTAACATTAGCCACCTAGCTATAATTCGTAACATATCATACGTTTCCAAATTCGTAACATATCATACATTTTCCGAATTCGTAACATATTGAACATTTTGCAAATTTGTAACATATAATACGAATTGTAATTGGTAAAATATCACACGAAATGGGTGATCACATCCACAAATGAATATATACAATTTGAAACGTTACATATCATGGTAAATGGAGTGTATCGGATTTACATACAGAATAATACGAAATGCTCTGAGACCAGATTGGAGAAATACATGTTTGTGTGATGCTACTGTATCGAATTTTAGATGCACACTATCATGTAAACAATCTGCATATCAATGTTTAGCTAACTAACATTAGCGAGTTGAAACAAAGGCATTGGGCATCTTGTGGGGTTTATGCAGTGTAGCTACATGGTCCGGTATGGCGTCCCGGGCAAAATAAATAGTGGGGGTATGCAACAGCAGTGAAGGCATTAATTCTGGCCTAAAGATACTCGCCAACTGTCATTACACTTTGTGATGTTTTGTGTAACAGATGTCTCTTTCATTCACCACTATTTGGAGGCTGGTAATATGTTGTGAGTGCATGAATGTGCACGGACGCCTAGTAAAGGAGCCCTTTGAAGTGATCGTTTGACGATCAGATGAAAACATCATGACTGGTTTATGTTTATGCCACAATAAAAGATAATACATTTGAAAGTTAAATGACAAATCTTTATGACAAGGCCCACAGAGATGCTATTGAATTAATAGTGATTCTAAGTATATATTTATGCCTAGGTGTCCCGTCCATTACGCATGATTAGGCAGCCGCCTAGAGCTGCAGTTTGACGAGGGCAGCATTTTCTGAGCTAAACGGACTAAGACGCAACTCCAATAACACGTAACATCTCACGTTGTCCAAAAACAATGATAACTTCTCTCACACAGTGGCATAAAGGCTATTTAGGTGAGCACTGATGCCGCTCCATGATAAGCAGTGCCCACTTTGCCAAAGGCAAGGGCGCAAAATATTTAGGTTGTCTATGCCTAGCGCACCACTCCAGGGTGCTGTAGTAACCAATTTTTTTTTTAGATTCTTCAAAGTAGCCACCCTTTGCCTTGATGACAGCTTTCGTACTATTGGCATTCTCTCAACCAGCTTCACGAGGTAGTCACCTGGAATGCATTTCAATTAACAGGTGTGCCTTGTTAAAAGGTCATTTGTAGAATTTATTTCCTTCTTAATGCATTTAAGAAGGACAATCAGTTGTGTTTTGACAAGGTAAGGTTGGTATACAGACGATAGCCCTATTTGGTAAAAGACCAAGTCCATATTATGGCAAGAACAGCTCAAATAAGCTAAGAGAAATGACAGTCCATCATTACTTTAAGACAAGAAGGTCAGTCAATCTGGAAAATGTAAAACAAAATTGAAATTTCTTTAAGTGCAGTCGCAAAAAAACGTCAAGCCCTATGATGAAACTGGCTCTCATGAAGACTGCCACAGGAAAGGAAGACCCAGAGTTACCTCTGCTGCAGAGGATAAGTTCATTAGAGTGACCAGCCTCAGAAATTGCAGCCCAGATAAATGTTCAAGTAATCACAACATCAACTGTTCAGAGGAGACTTTGTGAAGCAGGCCTTCATGGTCGAATTGCTACAAATAAACCACTACTAAAGAACACCAATAATAATAAGAGACTTTGGTTGGGCCAAGAAACACGAGCAATGGACATTAGACCGGTGGAAATCTATCCTTTGGTCTGATGAGTCCAAATGTGAAATTTTTGGTTCCAACTGCCGTGTCTTTGTGACGCAGAGTAGGTGAATGAATGAGCTCCACATGTGTAGTTCCCACGGTGAAGCATGGAGGAGGAGGTGTGATGGTTTGGGGGTGCTTTGCTGGTGACTCTGTCAGTGATTTATTTAGAACTCAAGGGACACTTAACCAGCATGCCTACCACAGCATTCTGCAGCGGTACGTCATCCCATCTGGTTTGGGCTTAGTGGGACTATCATTTGTTTTTCAACAGGACAATGAACCAACACACCTCCAGGGAGTGTAAGCGCTATTTGACCAGTGTTATGTGTTATGGTTCCTGATAATTTCATTCACTTGCATGTTATTACTTGCCCTTACCTTTAGATTAGTAAAACAAGAGGTTACATTGTGTCATAATCAATTAGTTAACAGTAGATGATAACAGTAGATGATATACTCGCTTAACCAACTAAGTGAAACCTAGTAAAAAAGCTGCCTTTTTCACAAGCCGCTACATCACTGCAGCCTCTAAAACAGATGCATGCTCTTAAAACGTTT
The DNA here is from genome assembly GCF_016432855.1 of Salvelinus namaycush. Taxonomy (NCBI): domain Eukaryota; kingdom Metazoa; phylum Chordata; class Actinopteri; order Salmoniformes; family Salmonidae; genus Salvelinus; species Salvelinus namaycush. The sequence continues at coordinate 6,266,066 of NC_052321.1, forward strand.
ACGAGGGGCGCATTAGTGTTCACTTTAATTTGAAGTTTGCACCTGTTCGTTAATATGTTCCCTTGTCTTCTTTTCTACCTCGTTTCCCCCTCCCCCCTCTCTCTTGCTTGAGCAGACAAGTGGTCCTGGTGTTTTAGCACCTTCTGTGAGTCCCAGAGCGGGTCCAAGTCACTGGGACTGTCATGATAGTCCCTCTGATGCTTGTCTTCCAGCGAGTGACAGAGGCTGCTGCCAGTGGCCTGGGCCAATCACTCCTGGGGGCATAAGAGCAGATGAGCTGGGTTGGTTGGTTGGATCCCATGCCAACTGGGCAGCACAAAGACATGTGAGGTGTATAGCTGATGTTTTCTGGCACTGACTCAACAGTGTGCTCTTATTAGGCCCCAAATCAGTTCTTGTGGCCATCAAATGCGATATGCATGTCTGTAGTCAATTAATACTGATGTGGCTGGAGGGGGAGGTGCGGGGACTACAAGGGGTGAAAAGCACGGTGGGTAGATCAGTGTCTAATAATAATCTATTACTGTGGAAAATACACCCTCACCGATGTTGTTTAAGAGGCAGTTTTGTATTTTACCCCCTTGCACCTGTTTTCAGAAAAGTAAACAAGATATTTTTCCACTCGTTTTTTTTCTCCCTCTTTTAAAATAGTCTGACTCATTCCTTACTTCCAACTTCCCTCTCCACCGTAAAAAAAAAAATACCTTCATCCCTCAAGCATGTACTAGCAACCAGCTGGGATAATGTGAAGGAAAAAGGTGGGGATTTTAACACGGCAAAGTGATTATTGGCTCCCTCACCGTATGAGGAGTAATTTGCGACAGAGATAATGGGCAAAGGTGTTAAGGTAGAGGTAGTTGTCAGTCATATTTGGGGCTTGAAACTTGTTTCCTGACTGACTTGGAAGACTACTCATCTCCTTGACCCAGTTCTATGGGCTTGAGGCTGTCCTAAAATGTACACTCTACTTATAGGTGAATCTGTTTTTAGCTAAAATATATCATTTTCTAAAATGACCTAGAGCTAGATTAACCTTGTTAGATCTTGCTACATATTCTTTCAATTATAAGGGATGGAAATGAGGGGAACCCGAATCCAAAGTGAATTCGTTTCTGACAAAATGTAGCTTTCTAAGGTGAATTCAAGGATTTTATATCGGTGGGCTCCCAGAGTGACTAATTTCCATTTCTACCCCTTATGCATGTGTTACCATTTACCTATATTGATTTTCCCAGACTACCAAAACAAGATGTAAATTGTACAGATGTTCTATTGGGTCCACTATAAAAAAAACTCTGAAGAAACTCAACCCAGCATAAGGACGCCATGTGTGGGTAACCAACACATCTATTTTATGTTTTCTCTAACTTGGCATACATGCTAATGATTTTTTTTTTTTTACAAAAAGAAGCCTTGGGGTGTACCATAATCAACTGGGTTGGGCCTACCTTATGTCCACTTCACAAGTGATGAGGGGGAAAATGATGTTGCAAACTCCATAGTTAAGATTACCATCGGGAGGAATAAAACACCAGGGAAATAACCTTTTCTCCTCAACTACAGTATTCCCTCACTCATTTCCAGCTCGAGCTCACGTGTAACTTCAACTATCCGACTCATAGCTACAAACTTCAATATCAACTGTTAGTAATGGTGTGGTCATGTCAATAGCGCCTTGAACTCACAGTTTGGACAACACAAGTCACATTTAAATTCATCTCTAAACTGTGGGCCGAAACCTGACTTGAGATGTGGGTTCACACATCTCTCTGGTTATGGATTCAGCCTTATGTTCATAGCAATTACCAGTTGCCTCTGTGTACGGTTTCCATATTAGGACAGCCTCAGAGTCAGTGTCACCATACATACGGACTGTACTATTGTCCTGTTGTTCAACATGCTAGCTGCAAGCTGTGGAATTAATAGATCTAAGATCCTATCATCAACACTTTTCAAATGTTGGCATGCAACATCTATAATAACCAAGATAATTGGGGCATTGTTTTTTTTTTCTTTGAAAAACATCAACATTCTTAATTTTAATGACCACATCATTTTGTTAATTGAGCGAAACTGACCTGTTTTCTGTGAAGCAGGGTGGATTAAAAATGTATTAATTAATTTAAAAAAAGATTTGTCAACATCTGGGGTCCAAATGCAACAATAAACAAACAATAAGACAGGGTGATGCTGAGTCTGCTGAAATGTCGGTTCGACTAAAAGTTCCAAGAGTTGAAACAACGGATGACTTGTATGTTCCATAAAACCTTGTCAGAGGCAAATTCAAGGCATTCAGTGTTAAGTCAGGCCAAAGAAAATCTTGAAATTCAAAATGTATTCAGAAAGTAGTTGTTTACTTTATCTAAAAAACTTTGGGGGGTTATGCAAACAGTTATTTTTATTGCCCAGCTGCTCTATTGAAGTAATGTCAGTAATCCCAGCTCACAGAGCTTTTCAATAGACTAAAACTGTCTAATCAACTTCCCAGATCTTCTTCTGTGTTTTCTGGTTCCTCTGTGGCCATTGAATATTATCCTGGCCAGCAGGTGTACGAACATCTCCAAGGGCTCTATTCAATCCACATCGCAAAGTTCAGATTTACAGAGCGGGTGAAATATAAAGGCATTTTCCCGCTTTAGCAGAGACAGCATTCACGGTAAACGCTGCATATGTCGGCTCAATCGGAAATTACCTTTACATTTCTATCTCGCGGAATCTGTAACTCTTCAGCTTTACAGACTGACAGACAGCCCCAAGTGTCTCTAACATAAACTCACAGTGACTCTGTCCTAATATGGACACCACACTGACGCATCATACATAACCTGACCTCATGATATTAGGGTGAGACACAAACCCACCCCTGAAACCAAGCAATCCTGGCTGCTACCACACAGAGCCTCTGACATGTAGATCTGACCAATTGGCCTCCCCTAGCCCCAAAGCGTGTGTTAAGCTATTGGCAATAAATGTGCGTGTCCCAGCTATTAAAAGCTTTTGATACATTGCCGCACATTGTGATGATGATGTGCTTGTAAATCCAGATGCCCCACCGGGAGATTTCAGCACTTAGTTTACGAGGACCTGTTGCTGGGGGGGGGGGGGAGGGGGCAGGCTGAGGAGGGGACAGGTGGAGGAGAGGTAGAAGAGGGGGGAGGCGGTGGAGGGTGCATGCGGTTGAGGGGGGAGGCGGAGGAGGGGGAGGGGGCAGGCAGGAGAGGGGGGAGGGAGTAGAGTGGGGGGATGGGGGAAGTGGAGGAGTGTGGAGGCAGTGGAGGCTGCAGGCAGGAGAGGGGGGAGGCAGTGGAGGGGGGAGGGAGTGGAGTGGGAGGATGGGGGAAGTGGAGGAGTGTGGAGGCAGTGGAGGCTGCAGGCAGGAGAGGGGGGAGGCAGTGTAGGGGGAGGTGGAGGAGTGGGGAGGCGGTGGAGGGGGCAGGCAGGAAAAGGGGAAGGCGGAGGGGAGAGGCGGAGGAGAGGGGTGGTGCTGTTTGCCGTAATGAATTTGGTGCTGAGCTCTGTTATTGCCAAGATGTCAAACCTCCTCAATGACAGATGTATTACTCACAGCCTGGTCTAGGCAGTAAGGCAGGTCTGGAACCTAATGTGTGGGTGAGGGTGTTCTAATTAAATTATTCTGACAGTTTAGTGAAACCATAAGGACTCAAGATGAGCCTGTGTAAGCCTGAGTACTATTGTAGAGGGACTTGGCTTAGAGGGACTTGGCTTAGAGGGACCTGGCTTAGAGGGACCTGGCTCAGAGGGACCTGGCTTAGAGGGACCTGATTTAGAGGCTCAGAGGGACATGGCTTAGAGGCCTAGAGGGACCTGGCTCTGAGGGACCTGGCTTAGAGCGACCTCCTTAGAGGTCCTTAGAGCGACCTTCCTTTAGAGCGATCTCCTTAGAGCGACCTTCCTTAGAGCGATCTGGCTTAGAGCGATCTGCTAAGACATTTAGATTTTTTTTTGTGTAATCACCCTTTAATTGTGCATTTAGGAAGTGAGAAATGTGTTGGTCTAGCGATGTTCTGTTAGGCCTACTACTGCAGCACATTCCATGGCAGAGTTTGCAAAACAATGGCCACCCAATTGATGCAAATAATCATGTGATCTTTCTGTCAGGTAAGCGTACTTTGCAGTTAACATTTAATTGAGGGTTGGCTCTGTCGCAGCCGGCCGCAACCGGGAGGTCCGTGGGGCGACGCACAATTGGCATAGCGTCGTCCGGGTTAGGGAGGGTTTGGCCGGTAGGGATATCCTTGTCTCAGTATGTAAAAATGTAATAAAATGTATGCACTCTACTGTAAGTCGCTCTGGATAAGAGCGTCTGCTAAATGACTAAAAATGTAAAATGTAAATGTAAATTGAGAAGGTTTTTGTTGAACAACTTTGTCTACCCACAAGACGGTTATCATTAGCATCGCTAACTGGCTCCAAGGGTAATATCGCAATATTAAAATGAATTGGCAGATATTGTTACGTTTTACTTTTTAACTTCTCTAGGGTAGGTGAGACGCTAACGTCCCACCAGGCCAACATCCGGTGAAACTGCAGAGAGCTAACATTTTAAATACACCATTCGTTCAATACAATTCTCAAACCAGCAGAAGCTGGATGGCTCTTTCTATTGGATCACAGAGACATTACCTTTAAGACATTGAGTGCATCGGTAAGAGAAGCACGCTAAGTTACACTCATGATTAGGCCTTTACCTCATCTTATTCATTCAGCACTGATGCTAACCAAGAGAGAGAAATCCAATTCCCTCCCTCAACCTTTCTGCTGGAAATGGCAAGTCAATGGTAGTGTTGGGCCGCTTCACAAATGGAGCTGAAATCAGTCTCTCTTCATTTCATTTCCAGTTTTAAATATGCACTAGTGTCTTTAAGTGCTTTTACAGGGCAGAATTAACAAATGCCTACTCTGCCTAGTAATATTAAGTCAGGTCACACAACATATAATGTGACAAGGTGAAGAGGGGGGGGGGGGGGGGGGTTAAACTGGCTTAGCATGGTCTCAGATTTCCCTTTGGACTGTTTCACCCCTACATTAGGCTGGGCTTTGGTGTGTGTGTGTGTGTTTGTGTGCGATCGACCAAATGGGGATGTTTTGTTAGTCCCCACAAGATCAAATGCTATTTCTAGGGGGTTTAGGGTTAAGGTTATAATTAGGGAAAAAATCATTTTGAATGGGACTGAATTGTGTGTCCCCACAAGGTTAGTTAAACAAGACAGTGTCTGTGTGTTAGCGTTAGCGTTAGCTTTACCGTTCAGGAGTCCTAATGTTTTTTTCCCTGGCATGTCAGACCTCGATACACATACAAAGGTATTTCCTTATGCGACCACAAAATCTTGGTGCACATACTTGAGGTTCTTCACTTTACAGAGAGGGACAGACTAAAGTCCTCCACTGGAGACTATAACTACAGCTTTCATCATTCCCCATGTCTCACAAGGGGAATGAACAAACCTAGACCCCATCTTAATCTGGTGACGACAGTTGGCCTCATTACGACTTATGACATAAACATGAGAGGAGGCTTTAAACATTCACCCGACTAGGTTGTTGTTTATTTTGTTTTGTCACCTGTTGTCTAGGGCCTAGACCTCACCACCGCTGTTGTCTTGGGTCCAGACCTCACCTCCACCTGTTGTCTAGGGCCTAGGCCTCACCACCGCCTGTTGTCTAGGGCCTAGACCTCACCACCGCCTGTTGTCTATGGCCTAGACCTCACCACCACCTGTTGTCTAGTGCCTGGACCTCACCACCGGATGCTGTTAGAGAGGTCGGAATTAGGACCTTCAGTACAATTAATTGCTGCTGACACAATGCATGAATCAGTGGCTTTCTTTAGCAAAGGCTCCTGCTTGGGTTTTTGACTTTGGCTTCACTTTCTCAGCATAATGTCCTACACATCCAACTTTGCTAAATGTAGTTGCCATGACTGGGTGTAGAAAAAACCTTTCAGTGTAGATTAATTGTATGACCTAAGTGCCAGTTTGGTACCAGAACACAACACATGACATGCATGAGACTATTATATGTGACTCATTTCAAGAAACTAGGCGTATGCCAAACTTGTATGCCATCTGTAAATACTAATAAAATTGTTAAATTACGATTACGTTGGTTAAATTACGTTGGTTAAGCCAGAGAAAAAGTAACCAATTCTCTTGGATCATAATCACAGTCATGTATATTCCCCCCCAAGCAGACACATCGACGGCCCTGAAAGAACTTCATTGGACTATATAAACTGGAAACCACATATCCTGTGGCTGCATTTATTGTAGCCGGGGATTTTAACAAGGCTAACCTGAAAACAAGGCTCCCCAAATTCTATCAGCATATTGATTGTGCTACCAGGGCTGGCAAAACCCTAGACCACTGTTATTCTAACTTCCGCGACGCATATAAGGCCCTCCCCCGCCCTCCCTTCGGAAAAGCTGGCCACGACTCAATTTTGTTGCTCCCAGCCAAAAGACAGATACTAAAACAGGAAGCTCCCGCGCTCAGGTCTGTTCAACGCTGGTCCGACCAATCGGATTCCACGCGTCAAGATTGCTTCGATCACGTGGACTGGGATATGTTCCGCATTGCGGCGAACAACAACATTGACGAATACGCTGATTCGGTGAGCGAGTTCATTAACAAGTGCATCGGTGATGTTGTACACACAGCATCTATTAAAACAATCCCCAATCAGAAACAGTGGATTTATGGCAGCATTCGAGCAAAACTGAACGCGCTAATAACTGCTTTTAATCAGGGCAAGGTGACCGGAAACATGACCGAATACAAACAGTGTAGCTATTCCCTCCGCAAGGCAATCAAACAAGCTAAGCATCAGTACAGAGAAAAAGTGAAGTCGCAATTCAATGGCTCAGACACAAGAGGTATGTGGCAGGGTCTACAGTCAATCACGGATTACAAAAAGAAACCAGCCCCGTCACGGACCAGGATGTTTTGCTCCCAGACAGACTAAACAACTTTTTTGCTCGCTTTGGGGACAATAGAGTGCCACTGACACGGCCCGCTACCAAAACCTGCGGTCTCTCCTTCACTGTACCCAACGTGAGTAAAACATTTAAACGTGTTAACCCTCGCAAGGCTGCAGGCCCAGACGGCATCCCCGGCCGCGTCCTCAGAGCATGCGCAGACCAGCTGGCTGGTGTGTTTACAGACATATTCAATCAATCCTTATCCCAGTCCCAGTCTGCTGTCCCCACATGCTTCAAGAAGGCCACCATTGTTCCTGTTCCCAAGAAAGCTAAGGTAACTGAGCTAAATGACTACCGCCCTGTAGCACTCACTTCCGTCATCATGAAGTGCTTTGAGAGACTTGTCAAGGACCATATCACCTCCACCCTACCTGACACCCTAGACCCACTCCAATTTGCTTACCGCCCCAATAGGTCCACAGACGACGCAATCGCCATCACACTGCACACTGCCCTAACCCATCTGGAAAAGAGGAATACCTATGTAAGAATGCTGTTCATCGATTATAGCTCAGCATTTAACACCATAGACCCTGGATCTCGACCCCGCCCTGTGCAACTGGGTCCTGGACTTCCTGACGGGACGCCCCCAGGTGGTGAGGGTAGGTAACAACATCTCCACCCCGCTGATCCTCAACACTGGGTCCCCACAAGGTTGCGTTTTGAGCCCTCTCCTGTACTCCCTGTTCACCCACGACTGCGTGGCCATGCACGCCTCCAACTCAATCATCAAGTTTGCAGACGACACTACAGTGGTAGGCTTGATTACCAACAACAACGAGACGGCCTACAGGGAGGAGGTGAGGGCCCTCGGAGTGTGGTGTCAGGAAAATAATCTCACAATCAATGTCAACAAAACAAAGGAGATGATCGTGGACTTCAGGAAAGAAGCAGAGGGAGCAGCCCCCTATCTACATTGACAGGACAGTAGTGGAGAGGGTAGAGAGTTTTAAGTTCCTCGGTGTACACATCACGGACAAACTGAAATGGTCCACCCACACAGACAGCGTGGTGAAGAAGGCGCAGCAGCGCCTCTTCAACCTCAGGAGGCTGAAGAAATTCAGCTTGTAACCAAAAACACTCACAATCTTTTACATATGCACAATCGAGAGCATCCTGTCGGGCTGTATCACCGCCTGGTACGGCAGCTGCTCCGCCCATAACCGGAAGGCTCTCCAGAGGGTAGTGAGGTCTGCACAACGCATCACCGGGTGCAAACTACCTGCCCTCCAGGACACCTACACCACCCGATGTCACAGGAAGGCCAAAAAGATCATCAAGGACAACAACCACCTGAGCCACTGCCTGTTCACCCCGTTATCATCCAGAAGGCGAGGTCAGTACAGGTGCATCAAAGCGGGGACCGAGAGACTGAAAAACAGCTTCTATCTCAAGGCCATCAGACTGTTAAACAGCCATCACTAATATTGAGTGGCTGCTGCCAACATACTGACTCAACTCCAAACACTTTAATAATGGAAAAATTGATGTAATCAATTTATCATTAGCCACTTTATATTATATAATGTTTACTTACCCTACATTACTCATCTCATATGTATATACTGTACGCTATACCATCTACTGCATCTTGCCATCTTGATGTAATGTATCACTAGCTACTTTAAACAATGCCGCTTCATATAATGTTTTCATATCCTACATTACTCATCTCATACTGTATGTATATACTGTACTCTATACCATCTACTGCATCTTGCCTATGCCGTTCGGCCATCACTCATTTATATATTTTTATGTACATATTCGTAGTCATTCCTTACACTTGTCTGTATAAGGTAGTTGTTGTGAAATTGTTAATTTATATCACTTGTTAGATATTACTGCATGGTCGGAACTAGAAGCACAAGCATTTCGCTACACTTGCATTAACACCTGCTAACCATGTGTATGTGACAAATACATTTGATTTGATTTGATTTATGGTTTATTATTTAGCTAGCTAAGCTAACTACATGTCTAAACAAAATACTCCACTATGCAAGTAACCATTTCAATAGAATGTTCACGATGTCACTACGACAACTGTCGATAGACGTAGCTGGTAAATTCACTCTGGCTATCTACTCCGATTTCAGAGCACTCTCATCTGAGTGTGCCAGAGAGCAGAATAACTAACTTAATGAACGCTCAACACCCGTTGAATATGGCCCGTGTCAGTAAACGTTGGCAAAAAAGTGTGATTAAATATTTGCCAGCAGCACCGTTGCAGTCACCAACGCTCTGGATAACATAAAAACACCTTAACTTTTTAGGGATAGGGGGCAGCATTTTCACTTTGGATGAATAGCGTGCCCAAATTGAACTGCCTCCTATTCTGTCCCAGATGCTAATATATGCATATTATTATTACTATTGGATAGAAAACACTCTGAAGTTTCTAAAACTGTTTGAATTATGTCTGTGAGTATAACAGAACTCATATGGCAGGCAAACTTCCAAACAGGAAGTGGAAATTCTGAGGCTGGTTGATTTTCAACTCATCGCCTATTCAAATCCCAGGAAGATATGGATTTGTTTGCACTTCCTACGCCTTCCACTAGATGTCAACAGTCTGTAGAACGTTGAATGAAGTTTATACTGTGTTGTGGGGCCGGATGAGAGGGGAATGAGTCAGTGGTCTGGCAGATTGCCAGTTCCTGGTCACGCGCATTCCACATGATATCGCCTTGCGTTCCATTACTTCTACAGACACGAAGGAATTCTCTGGTTGGAACGTTATTGGATATATATGATAACAACATCCTAAAGATTGATTCTCTACTTAGTTTGACCAGTTTATTCGACCTGTAATATAACTTTTTTAAGTTTTCGTCCGACGTTATGCGGGACTTGCACGAACGTTTGGATATGTGTACTAAACACGCTAGCAAAAGTAGCTACTTGGACATAAATAATTGACATTATCGAACAAAACAACAATTTATTGTGGAACTAGGATTCCTGGGAGTGCATTCTGATGAAGATCATCAAAGGTAAGTGAATATTTATATTGTTATTTCTGACTTCTGTTGACTGCACAATATGGCGGATATCTTTTTGGCTTGTTTGTGCTCTGAGCACTGTACTCAGATTATTGCATGGTTTGCTTTTTCCGTAAAGCTTTTTTGAAATCTGACACAGCGGTTGCATTAAGGAGAAGTTTCTATAAAGTTCAATGTATAACACTTGTATTTTCATCAACATTTATGATGTGTATTTCTGTAAATTGATGTGGCTCTCTGCAAAATCACCGGATGTTTTTGGAACTACTGAACATAATGCGCCAATGTATACTGAGATTTTTTGATATAAATATGAACTTTATCGAACAAAACATACATGTATTGTGTAACATGAAGTCATATGAGTGTCATCTGATGAAGATCATCAAAGGTTAGTTATTCATTCTATCTCTATTTCTGATTTTTGTGACTCCTCTCTTTGGCTTGAAAAATGGCTGTGTTTTTCTGTGACTTGGCTCTGACCTAACATAATCGTTTGTGGTGCTTTCGCTGTAAAGCCTATTTGAAATCGCACACTGTGGTGGGATTAACAAGAAGGGTATCTTTAAAATGGTGTGAAATACTTGTATGTTTGAGGAATTTTAATTATAGGATTTCTGTTGTTTTGAATTTGGCGCCCTGCACTTTCACTGGCTGTTGTCATATCGATCCCGTTACGAAGTTAAGGAGGAAAAGTGTGAGTTCCATTGCTCCACCATTCCCTTTCTGGGCTACATCATCTCTGCTGGAAGCGTCAAGATGGATCAGGAGAAGGTGAAAGCGGTGGTGGATTGTCCTCAGCCTACGTCCAGGGTGCATCTGCAATGCTTCCTGGGTTCGCCAACTTTTATCGCCGCTTTATCTGGGGTTAAAGCACCCTGGCCTCACCCCTGTATGCCCTCACCTCTACCAGGGTTCCGTTCACGTGGTCCATGGCTACGGACCAGGCGTTCCGGGACCTTAAACACCGCTTCACCACGGCTCCGATCCTGGTTCTTCCGGACCCTTCCCGTCAGTTCGTGGTGGAGGCTGATGCTTTGGCTGTCTGAGTGGGGTCTGTTCTGTCCCAACGTTCTGCCCTGGACCTTAAGCTGCATCCCTGCGCCTTCTTCTCCCACCGCCTCACCGCCATGGAGAGGAATTACGATGTGGGGAATCTGGAACTTTTTGCAGTGAAGATAGCATTGGAGGAATGGAGGCACTGCCTCGAATTGGCGGAACATCCATTCATTGTGTGGACAGACCACAAAAACCTGGAGTATCTCCGCATCGCCAAGCGTTTCAACTCCAGGCAGGCGAGATGGGCCCTGCTGTTTACCCGGTTCAACTTTTCCCTACCGGCCGGGGTCCAGGAATGTCAGGCCGGATGCTCTGTCTCGCCACTATAACCCCAAGGCTACCACCAAGGAGCCCGAGACCATCCTTCCCTACTCGTGCCTGGCGACGGCACACAACTGCGTTATTGTGAAACAGGTCCGGGAGCGGTCCCAGCCGAACCCTGGTGGGGGGCCAAGATAACCGGATGTTCGTGCCTGATGTTGTCCGCTCCACAGTCCTGGAGTGGGCCCATTCCTCCAGGCTTGCCTGCCACCCGGGCTCCCGGTGGACCCTGGCCTTCGTGCGACAATGCTTATGGTGGCCTACCATAGTTCCAGACGTCGCCGCCTTTGTCGCCGCCTGCACAGTCTGTGCACGGATCAAGACCCCTCAACAAGCTCTGGCTGGCTTCCTCCAACCTCTGCCCATCCCTCATCGCCCTTGGTCTCACATCTCCCTGGAATTTGTCACGGGTCTCCCCGGGTCTGATGGAAATACCGCCATCCTGACCGTGGTGGATCGCTTTTCCAAGGCCGCCCACTTCATTCCTCTCCTTAAGTTACCTTCTGCCAAGGAGACAGCACAACTCATGGCACAGAACGTCTTCCGGATCCATGGACTTCCCGTGGACATGGTCTCTGACCGCGGCCCTCAGTTCTAGTCCCGGTTCTGGAAGGCGTTCTGCACACTCATTGGATCATCGGCCAGCCTGTCCTCCGGGTTCCACCCCCAGTCTAACGGCCAGTCGGAGCGAGCCAAACAGGACCACGAGACCACCTTGCGCTGCCTGGTCTCTGCCAACCCCACCACCTGGAGCCAGCAGCTGGAATGGGTGGAATACGCACGCAACACCCTTCCCTGCTCTGCCACGGGCCTATCTGCCTTTGAATGTTCCCTGGGGTATCAGCCCCCCCCCCCCCCCCCCCCCTTCCCTGAGCAGCAGGAAGAGGTCAGCCTACCTTCTGCCCAGATGCTTGTCTGCCGCTGTTGTCAGACCTGGAGGAGACCTCGGTCGGCCCTCATAAAGACCACCTCCAGGTATCAACAACAAGCGGATCGCCATCGGACCCCGGCTCCCTGGTATTGTCTCGGGCAGAAGGTGTAGCTATCCACCCGGGATCTGCCCTTCCGGATGGAATCCTGCAAACTCTCCCCCCAGTTTATTGGCCCGTTTCCCATCTCAAAAATTATTAGTCCCTCTGCTGTTCGTATTCTGTTGCCCTGTACCCTTCGTATACACCCCACCTTTCATGTGTCCCGTGTTAAACCCGTGTCTCACAGCCCTTTGTCTTCTGTTTCCAGGCCCACCCCTCCTCTCCGAGTCATTGATGGCCATCCGGCGTACACGGTGAGACACCTCCTGAGTGTTTGACCATGGGGCAGGGGTTTCCAGTACCTGGTTGACTGGGATGGTTATGGCCCGGAGGAGAGGTGCTGGATCCCCGCTAGAAACATCCTGGACCCAGCCCTCATCGCTGACTTCCACCGCTGGCACCCCTAAACCACGTATGTGCCCAGGTAGGGCTACAGTTGGCACCCCTAGAGGGGGGGATACTGTCACACCCTGATCTGTTTCACCTGTCTTTGTGATTGTCTCCAGCCCCTCCAGGTGTCGCACATCTTCTCCATTATCCCCTGTGTATTTATACCTGTGTTCTCTGTTTGTCTGTTGCCAGTTTGTCTTGTTTGTTCAAGTCAACCAGCGTTTTGTGTCTCAGCTCCTGCTTTTTCCAGTCTCTCTTTTCTCTCCCTCCTGGCACCTTGACCTGTGTATTGCCTGCCTCCGTTGGAATATTAAACTATTGTTTATTCGACGTGGTCTGCATCTGGGTCTTATCTTCATACCTGATAGATCTAAAACACACAATCAAGTCTACATGAAAATGGTTAAAAAGCACCAAACTTGAAGTTTTGGAATAGCCTAGTCGAAGTCCAGACCTAATCCCAATTGAGATGTGTCAGGACATGAAATGAGCAGTTCATGCTTGAAAACCCACAAATTGTCGCTGAGTTAAAGCAGTTCTGAATGCAAGAGTGGGCCAAAATTCCTCCACAGCGATGTGAGAGACTGATCGACAACTACAGGACGCATTTGGTTGCAGTCATTGCAGATAAAAGTTACACAACCAGTTATTGAGTGTAGGGGTCAAATACTTTTTCACACAGGGGAATTGGGTGTAGCATAACTTTTCTTTAAATAAATAAAATAAGTATCCATTCTATTTGTTATTTGTATGCTCAGGTTCCATTTATCTAATGTTAAGGTTTTGGTTGAAGATCTGAAAACATAAAGTATTTCCGACTTTTATGCTGTACGCAATTAGGAGGCTTTGTTAAAAGGGCTCCCAAGGTTAGTCTTACGATATAATTGAGATTGAATCAGAAAGAAACAGGGGCTTATAAACAGGCCTATTCTCTCAGTGTTGTCTTTCAGAAAGCAGCTCCTTCTCGTGCTATAATGGATTCAGGCTGTGGACAGGGTCACAATTCTCTCTTGGGGGAAGGTTATTGCCTTGTAAACTGTGTGAAAATGTATGTTAATGATTAGGCTTTACCTTTGCAATATATTTATCGTCCCCAATGCCCCCCCCCCCCCCCCCCCATTGTACCTTTAGTGAAGCTGGCAACTAGCACACTTCCCTATGAGTTCAGTCATTTTAATATAGGCTTCAAAATGCACACTTAGGATGATGCATATAGCTAGCACTGTTAGGCAGTTATGAGTTGACATGCTGTAAAGTAAGGTAGCTCCGGTCTGGGAGTGATTTCTTGGAGCCACACAATGTGAAGAGGTAGTTAGCTTCTACAAGGGGTGCGTGTAGGGCAAAAACACATCTATTCATCACGTTAGCTACTTGGTATGTGCACGTTATTTGAAAATTCCAATCGAAATTCATCTGTCACAGGTTCTCTGGATCAAACCCAGGCTTCAACATAAGCTTTTGCATGTCTGGCATGCAGTCTCACAACAATAGCCATAAGGGTAGCTATAGTTATAGACCTATAGCATTCTCCCCCGTTCTCCATAATTACTGCTGAAAGTCACCCAATGACCCCCATCCAAATCGGTCGTGAAACAGAAAGGCCCTGCGCTCCCAGACACTCTGATTATTCGGCTAGATAAGCGTCCACCCCAAATGGCTGCCTTTAACAGCAGTAGCTCCGGAGTGATTTGCTGCTTGGTTGAAGGGGAAAGAATAACAGCCGCTCGCCCTCAAGTATGTCTACGGCCACGATGGTCTATGTTTTCTTTCTGGTGTGAGCGTGCTCCCCACCCCCCCAACTTACAAACATACACACACACACCTCCCACCACTGAGGAGAATTGTTGTGAGGAAATAAACATGAGGTTGTTGGGGGAGGCCATGTCAGTTGCAGCCTGGTTCTTGGGTAATGACCAAAGAAAACAATCTGGTTGAGAAGAGGGGGAAAAAGGAAAATCATCTGGTAACGTGCACCGCTTCCATTTTCCAAGGAAGCAGATCAATCAGGATAAGGCAGTATGTGTCAATTGCCGATGGGTATCGGACCCTGTTGTTCAATTAGGATTTGATTCTAACATTTTATTTCCTCTCCTCTGGCCTGAGAAAAATGGCTGTTTTATTTGCGTGACTGACACACAATGCCATTCATAAAAACAAACACAATTCCACTGTAATTGATTCAGAGCGGGCAGATATGAAGTCATAATTCCACATCGCCTGAGACTGATATGATATTCCTGTAATCAGTGACAAATATGATTGTCATGATGATTGTATCAATGTATGATTAACTAGAAATGTGTGTCCCTCATTTTGTTACGTATTGCTCAATGCATTCATAACTTATAATCTCCCGTAGCAACAGAGACACACAGCGATGCTTGTTGCCTGCCCTGTGTTCGATTAAATGTACATTACACACCAAAATCAACGTTTGTCAGATGTTTTCAGACCTCAAGTCTGTTTTGTAGATTCGGCTATAAGCTGTAGCTGGATATACACAACCACTGGTATGAGACCTGAATTAATCTTGACATTAGTCTGCTTTTGACACTTGAAAAATTTATTTGAGCACAATGTCCCTTTAAGGGAGTGCCGTAACACATAAGCTATATTGCATTGTTCAATACGTTTGCCAAGTACAGGGACCTGTAATGTATAACCCTGGCCCCGCATCAACTGTTCAACAGATCCCTCCCTGCCTGCCTTCTCTACAGATTCACACTGGCCTTTCTTGGCCTTATGTAAGGATTGTTTTACTCCCAGCTTACAGTGTGTCACTGATGTAGTGTGGTGGGGAAACACAGCTGCTTCCACTGCCATCCAAAATCAGGCACAGATCAATGACTGGCCTGACAAACCTAACCACCCCAGCTCATTAGAGGAGTAGTCCCAGTGTACACAGCTGTAATTGTGCAGATTAGAAGAGGACAGAATTTATATAATAGCCCTCCCTTCATAAAACGCCCGGCTTAGTATACCCGGCAACGGTTATTAGCATTGTCCCCGACAGGCCTTCTATTTGCATGTAATTTCCAATGTGGGAACAATTTGAGCGTCTAATTGGACAGATTTTAGTAGGATCTGACACTGATTTCCCTGTCTACTGGAGTGTGATTGTGTACATATATGGTGAAGCTTGACTTATTCACAAGTGCTTCTGGTATATCAACTGTATAACACTGCAAACCATTTACAGTCTAAGAACATTCCCAGAATGCAGCGGTTGTGTCCATTACCATTCTGGGGAAGGTTTTAGAGAACTTTCTCTCTTGGTATTCAAGAATAACTCTTTGAACCAAAAGTTGTTAGATGGGCATGCCACAGTTTTATTACAAAATCTATGCTAACTGTGTCTCTTGTAGATAATAAAATATTGGATGCAAGAAGAGTAAATACAGTAGGTTGTTGTTCCATAGGACATAGATCTCACCAATGCAGCAGGATGTTGGTCCATAAGACATACACAACCGTTCAAAAGTTTGAGGTAACTTAGAATTTTCCTTGTTTTTGAAAGAAAGAAAAGCACATTTTTGTGCATTAAAATAACATCAAATTGATCAGAAATACAGTGTAGTCATTTTTAATGTTGTAAATGTCTATTGTAGCTGGAAACGGCTGATTTTTAATGGAATATCTACTCTACACAGGCGTACAGAAGCCCATTATCAGCAACCATCACTCCTGTGTTCCAATGGCACGTTGTGTTAGCTAATCCAAGTTTATAATTTTAAAAGGCTAATTGATCATTAGAAAACACTTTTGCAATTATGTGAGCACAGCTGAAAACTGTTGTGCTGATTATAGAAGCAATAAAACTGGCCTTCTTTAGACTAGTTGAGTATTCGGTGCATCAGCATATGTGGGTTCGATTACAGGCTCAAAATGGCCAGAAACAAAGGACTTTCTTTTGAAACTCATCAGTCTATTCTTGTTCTGAGAAATGAAGGCTATTCCATGCGAGAAATGTCCAAGAAACTGAAGATCTCGTACAACGCTGTGTACTACTCCCTTCACAAAACAGCACAAACTGTCTCTAACCAGAATAGAAAGAGGAGTGGGAGGCCACAGTGCACAACTGAGCAAGAGGACAAGTACATTAGAGTGTCTAGTTTGAGAAACAGACGCCTCACACGTCCTCAACTGGCAGCTTCATTAAATAGTACCCGCAAAACACCAGTCTCAACATCAACAGTGAAGAGGCGACTCCAGGATGCTGGCCTTCTTGGCAGAGTTGCAAAGCCATATCTCAGACTGGCCGATAAAAATAAAAGATTAAGATGGGCAAAAGAACACAGACACTGGACACAACGTGCCAGTGGAACACAGGAGTGATGATTGCTGATAATGGGCCTCTGTACACCTATGTAGATATTCCATAGAAAAAATCAGCTGTTTCCAATATTCATTTACAACATTAACCATGTGTACACTGTATTTCAGATCAATTTGATGTTATTTTAATGGACAAAAAAATAAAAAATTCTGACCCCAAACTTTTGAACGGTAGTGTATATTTCACCAATATAATAGGATGTTGTTCCATCGGACATAGATCTCACCGATACAGTAGGATATTGGTTCACAGGACATAGATCTCTCCAAAACAGAAGGATGTTTGTCCATAGGACATAGATCTCACCAATACAGAAGGATGTTGGATCATAGGACACAGACCTACCAATACAGTAGGACGTGTTCCACAGGACATATATCTCACCAATACAGTAGGATGTTGGTCCATAGAACCATTATCTCACCAATAGAGTAGGATGTTGGTCGATAAGACATAGATCTCATTAATACAGTAGGATGTTGGTCCACAGAACATAGATCTCACCAATACAGTACAATGTTGGATCACAGGTCATAGATCTCACCAATACAGTAGAATGTTGATCAATAGGACATAGATCTCACCAATAGAGTAGGATGTTGGTCGATAGGACAAAGATCTCACCAATACAGTAGGATGTTGGTCCATAGGACATCGATCTCACCAATACAGTAGGATGTTGCTCCATAGGACATAGATCTCACCAATACAGTAGGATTTTGGTCCATAGGACACATATCTCACCAATACAGTAGTACCTTGCTCCATAGGACATATATCTCACCAATACAGTAGATTGTTGGTCCATAGGATATAGATCTCACCATTATACTGGTCAGCAGTCCATTTTAGTATACACACTCACGCACACTCATTATCTCCTCCATATATCTTTAAAAACCCTCATAAACTCCTCCCCGTACCTTTAAAAACCCTCATCTTCTCCCCGTACCTTTAAAAACCCTCATAATCTCCTCCCCGTACCTTTAAAAACCCTCATAATGTCCTCCACGTACCTTTAAAAACCCTCATAATCTCCTCCCCGTACCTTTAAAAACCCTCATAATCTCCTCCCCGTACCTTTAAAAACCCTCATAATCTCCTCCCCGTACCTTTAAAAACCCTCATAATGTCCTCCACGTACCTTTAAAAACCCTCATAATCTCCTCCACGTACCTTTAAAAACCCTCATAATCTCCTCCCCGTACCTTTAAAAACCCTCATAATCTCCTCCACGTACCTTTAAAAACCCTCATAATCTCCTCCCCGTACCTTTAAAAACCCTCATAATCTCCTCCCCGTACCTTTAAAAACCCTCATAATCTCCTCCCCGTACCTTTAAAAACCCTCATAATCTCCTCCCCGTACCTTTAAAAACCCTCATAATCTCCTCCCTGTACCTTTAAAAACCCTCATAATCTCCTCCCCGTACCTTTAACAACCCTCATAATGTCCTCCACGTACCTTTAAAAACCCTCAATCTCCTCCCCGTACCTTTAAAAACCCTCATAATCTCCTCCCTGTACCTTTAAAAACCCTCATAATCTCCTCCCCGTACCTTTAAAAACCCTCATAATCTCCTCCCCGTACCTTTAAAAACCCTCATAATCTCCTCCCCGTACCTTTAAAAACCCTCATAATCTCCTCCCCGTACCTTTAAAAACCCTCATAATCTCCTCCCCGTACCTTTAAAAACCCTCATAATCTCCTCCCCGTACCTTTAAAAACCCTCATAATCTCCTCCACGTACCTTTAAAAACCCTCATAATCTCCTCCCCGTACCTTTAAAAACCCTCATAATCTCCTCCCTGTACCTTTAAAAACCCTCATAATCTCCTCCCCGTACCTTTAAAAACCCTCATAATCTCCTCCGCGTACCTTTAACAACCCTCATAATGTCCTCCACGTACCTTTAAAAACCCTCATAATCTCCTCCCCGTACCTTTAAAAACCCTCATAATCTCCTCCCCGTACCTTTAAAAACCCTCATAATCTCCTCCCTGTACCTTTAAAAACCCTCATAATCTCCTCCGCGTACCTTTAACAACCCTCATAATGTCCTCCACGTACCTTTAAAAACCCTCATAATCTCCTCCACGTACCTTTAAAAACCCTCATAATCTCCTCCCCGTACCTTTAAAAACCCTCATAATCTCCTCCACGTACCTTTAAAAACCCTCAATCTCCTCCGCGTACCTTTAAAAACCCTCATAATCTCCTCCCCGTACCTTTAAAAACCCTCATAATCTCCTCCCCGTACCTTTAAAAACCCTCATAATCTCCTCCCCGTACCTTTAAAAACCCTCATAATCTCCTCCCCGTACCTTTAAAAACCCTCATAATGTCCTCCACGTACCTTTAAAAACCCTCAATCTCCTCCCCGTACCTTTAAAAACCCTCAATCTCCTCCCCGTACCTTTAACAACCCTCATAATGTCCGCCATATACCTTTATTCACTAACAAAGAACATTTAGGTCCTTTAAGACTCTTTGTCAGGTCATCTTTGCAGGATCTGAACGTTGTTTTAATTGTGAATAAAGGTACGTGGCGGAGCTTATGAGTGTTTCTATTGGTCCTGCGCCCTACTAAAGGATGTGCTTTTGATCACACTTGACTACGGTATACATTTTAGGACATCCGTTGTAAACCGAGTATGTCAATCTTGAACCATCACAGAACTAGGGAGTGGAATGTCTTGGGGTCCCAGAGGGGAGGTTTTGGAAACACTGTTCTACTGTAAATAATATGGTTAAAAATGCATGAACAGTGGGTGGTGAAATGCTTTTTAAAATTAATATAACAACAGTGGTATCTCCACATAGATTTTCTTTGAGAGGAGAAATATGATTTCTCACTGTACAAGTATGTTGCTTTGTGATAACATGGTAACCATGTCCTTTTCCTGAATGTCTTCTGAGACTCTTGAGTAATTTCTTCCACCGAGTTTACTGGTGTTTATCTCTGTGATGTCACTCGACCTATGACACTGCAAACCCCCAATCTCATTCTGAACTCTTGTCATCCTCGTATATTTCGCCAAGTCATTTTCTCGTGTTCATTGTGTCATCATGAGTGAGATCACAAGAGACCAGACTGAGAGAGAACGACAGCCCCGAATGGGATTTAATCAATCAAACTGTACAAATATAAAGCATCAATCAGAAGGTGATGAAGCAAATGCCCTAAACATGTTCTTTGAAACAATCTCGTCTTGGTTTAGCTGTCCCTTTTTGGTGCAACATGCATTTGACATGATCGCATGTGAAGTGTTCCAAAAAACACATGTTTTCATGCGATTACATGTGAAGTTATGGGGCAACATGTAAAGAAACATGTGATGACATGAAACTACACGTGAAAAAAAAATTGCGCATGTAAAGTGTTCCAAAAACACTTGTGTTCACATGATTTCACATGTGAAATTTCATGTGAAGTGATGTGATTTCCACATGTGAAATCATGTGTTTTTTCCTGTTAGGGTATGGTTGAGATGATGGTAAACATACATGTACAGCATCACAGGAGGATGGTGGGGAGAATGGGCTTGTGGTAATGACTGGAGTGGAATTCTAGGAATGGTATCAAATACATAAAACACATGATTTCCAGGTGTTTGATTCCATTCCATTCGCTCCGTTCAGACCATTATTATACACCCCAGTATCTCTATTTGCACATTCATCTTCTGCACATCTACCGTTCCAGTGTCTAATTGCTATATTGTAATTACTTCGCCACCATGGACTATTTATTGCCTTACCTCCCTTATCTTACCTCATGTGCACACACTGTATATAGATTTTAATTTTTTCTACTGTATTATTGACTGTATGTTAGTTTATTCCATGTGTAACTGTGTTGTTGTATGTGTCGAACTGCTGTGCTTTATCTTGGCCAGGTCGCAGTTGTAAATGAGAACTTGTTCTCAACTGGCCTACCTGGTTAAATAAAGGTGAAATAAAAACATGAGTAAAGTGAGCTGTTCTCCCCTCAGCAGCCCTCTGTGTGCAGCATAGGTATTCTGATGGAACACAACGTCAGTTGAATGACAGTGTTATATTATTTTGCGTTGGCCAACCAACATTAGAGGAAAACAAAACGCATCCACCCCTATTGGTTTGCAATGCATGATGGGTTGCAACTCTACTAATGTGCTTAATAGCTTTTGATTGAGATAGTGGACAGCATTTCCCAAAATGTCAGTAGAATAGGACCACTGCATTGGCTGTAGTATGAGGCCACCTAGTGGACAAAAGAGGGAATGGGGATGCGTTCTCTAATCTTGATTGGTCCAACCAGTTAGCTCCAACAAGAGGCCAGGACCAATCATTTATATATACACTAAATGACTGACAGGGTGCTGTATTGAAGCCACCGTTTCTCCATCTTGGTACTCCTCTACCATTGTATTGAAGCCCCCGTTCCTCCATCTTGGTACTCCTCTACCATTGTGTTGAAGCCACCGTTTCTCCATCTTGGTACTCCTCTACCATTGTATTGAAGGCCCCGTTCCTCCATCTTGGTACTCCTCTACCATTGTATTGAAGCCCCCGTTCCTCCATCTTGGTACTCCTCTACCATTGTATTGAAGCCCCCGTTCCTCCATCTTGGTACTCCTCTACCATTGTATTGAAGCCCCCGTTCCTCCATCTTGGTACTCCTCTACCATTGTGTTGAAGCCCCCGTTCCTCCATCTTGGTACTCCTCTACCATTGTATTGAAGCCCCCGTTCCTCCATCTTGGTACTCCTCTACCATTGTATTGAAGCCCCCGTTCCTCCATCTTGGTACTCCTCTACCATTGTATTGAAGCCCCCGTTCCTCCATCTTGGTACTCCTCTACCATTGTATTGAAGCCCCCGTTCCTCCATCTTGGTACTCCTCTACCATTGTATTGAAGCCCCCGTTCCTCCATCTTGGTACTCCTCTACCATTGTATTGAAGCCCCCGTTCCTCCATCTTGGTACTCCTCTACCATTGTGTTGAAGGCCCCGTTCCTCCATCTTGGTACTCCTCTACCATTGTATTGAAGCCACCGTTCCTCCATCTTGGTACTCCTCTACCATTGTATTGAAGCCCCCGTTCCTCCATCTTGGTACTCCTCTACCATTGTGTTGAAGCCCCCGTTCCTCCATCTTGGTACTCCTCTACCATTGTATTGAAGCCCCCGTTCCTCCATCTTGGTACTCCTCTACCATTGTATTGAAGCCCCCGTTCCTCCATCTTGGTACTCCTTTACCATTGTGTTGAAGGCCCCGTTCCTCCATCTTGGTACTCCTCTACCATTGTGTTGAAGCCCCCGTTCCTCCATCTTGGTACTCCTCTACCATTGTATTGAAGCCACCGTTCCTCCATCTTGGTACTCCTCTACCATTGTGTTGAAGGCCCCGTTCCTCCATCTTGGTACTCCTCTACCATTGTATTGAAGACTCCGTTCCTCCATCTTGGTACTCCTCTACCATTGTATTGAAGCCACCGTTCCTCCATCTTGGCACTCCCACATGCATTGTAAAATATATTTTGGAAGCTATAGAAATACATTTATAAATGTCTACATTTGTTCTGTTACAGACACCTTAATGCAAGGATGTGCAATTTTGATGTGGGTGGGGCCACAGTTGCTCCTCCCACACTGAGAGCAAAACATTTTAGTAGCCCCATCTTGACACTGGAGATCATAGTTAATTAGGTGCAATTCTACACATTTTGCCATGAAGTGTAGATAAAATGTTGAAGTTTTAAAGCAATTTGCTGCATTTCTGCACATTTTTACATGGGGGCGAGAGAAGATTTAGCAATTTCATAGCAAATTTCATGGAATTCTACAAATTCTTCAATGAGGCGGGGGGGAAATGATTTCAGTTTTTAATATGATATCTGAGTAAGACTGACTAACAAAATCAATGGGGGCCCCTCAGCCGGTAATTCGACCATAATGACATGTTTAGATAGCTGGCCGCTAAGCTAATTTAGCAATCTAAAACATTTTATCTGACATGGGCTAATTGACTGACTATCAGTGACAAGAGAAAAACTGCTGCAAAGAATTGATCCGAGGTCCTTCAAAAGGGGGTCAGCGGGGCCAGCCACCAGTTGCCCATCCCAGCCTTAATGCATACTTAGAAATTATATTATGTGAGCTAAACATAAACAATTTTAAATTAAAAAGTATATAACAACATTTTCCTTAGAGCATCATTTTTACAAAGTACTAATGTTACTCTCCCCATAAAAAGAAATATGCCAATATGGCTGAATGGTGCTTCAAAGCCTCTCATTGGCCAATACATAGCATCAGCAATCCAGGGTTTAAATACATCATTGGTCAGGTCTCCTGTACACATGCCCTGCATGCCCAGTTAGTCATTTAGCCACGATTAGCGCAAGGTTTAGATTGCTAGCTAGACTACCTTGCCTAGCAATCAAAAAAAAAAAAATGATGAGACATGGGCTAATTGAGTTACTGTCAGTGACTGAAATAACAAGTGAAAAACTGCAGATGCACAACCTTTTGTATTCTACTATTCTAACTCTTAACCCTCCTATTATGTTGTGGGTCAATTTGACTCATTTCCACTTTTGAGTAGTCTAAAACACTAGGTAATCTCTCTTTTTCTCCATGAAATTAAATTACTTTTCCTCAATTTAAGGGTCATGAACCTAACTTAAAAATGTGGACACACTGATGTTTTGTGGAAAGTCTGTGTAGATTTTGTATACGAAGATGTGTATAGATATTTGCAAAGGTCCAAAAATAAACAAGTGTCTTTGATGTATTTTGTTTTGACTGGTTCTGGTTGCACTTTTATAATTATATTTGGGTGAAAAGGAGCTTTTCAAAGCCGCTCCTTCTCAGTGCGAGAGCAGCAGATCTCTGACACAAACACTCAAAAATGAGCTCCAACAGAAAATGCTTGTTTGTGAGAAATTAAATATGTTAATCAAATAGTTTTTAAAATAGAGTTTTTGAAATCAAATGTTCTTGTATTTCTTCTTTCTGAAAGGTCTGACAAGACAAAATAAAGTTGCGGGGTATTATGTGCAGAGCGTTGTCTGCGTATAGTCAGAGGCACGCCTCTGTAGCTACTGTATCTTTCCCAAGAACACGTCAAAACACTAAACAACCGACTCAACAAAGAGCCTAATATAACAGCCCTGAGACCTGTTCAGCGTTTTCCTTTCCCACCTGTCGATCACATATCAGGTTGTATCTAAAGTAAACGCTGCTCTGACAAACACAAACTGTCTTTCATTATCTCACATCATCAAGCTGTCAGAGAAGCCGTCACAAAAAACAACACTTGCTCTTTGTGCATATTGAGCAAGATTAAAACCATAACATTCAGGACACCTGTGCACCATGATACAATCAATCAATGCAAGAATTAACAACTATGAAGACAAGTGGTAGCTACTCTTCTCCACCTCCTCCTCATCCTCCCCTTCCTTCTCCTCCTCATCCCCCCCTCTTCCTCCTCCCTCCCTTTCTCCTCATATCCTTCACTGATAGAGAGCGGCATGGAGTCAGGTTGGGCGCTTGGCAAACGGTTTAGGCTCTAATCAGTCACAGTTGTTTCCTACAGCCCAGTAAACTATGGTTTTATATGAATGAACCGTGAACAGTTTGACAGATGCGGATCTTGACATTGCTTAGCAAACAGTTTGACAGATGCGGATCTTGACGTCGCTTAGCAAACAGTTTGACAGATGCAGATCTTGACGTCGCTTAGCAAACAGTTTGACAGATGCGGATCTTGACGTTGCTTAGCAACCAGTTTGACAGATGCGGACCTTGACGTCGCTTAGCAAACAGTTTGACAGATGCAGATCTTGACGTCGCTTAGCAAACAGTTTGACAGATGCAGATCTTGACGTCGCTTAGCAAACAGTTTGACAGATGCGGATCTTGACGTCGCTTAGCAAACAGTTTTGACAGATGCAGATCTTGACGTTGCTTAGCAAACAGTTTGACAGATGCAGATCTTGACGTTGCTTAGCAAACAGTTTGACAGATGCGGATCTTGACGTCGCTTAGCAGCGCCTCGTCATGGATAACGGGTTAGGTCCTGATATTCGGTAAATAGGTTGGAATTGGATTCAGAATGGGCAGCATTATGTCAAGCCCTTAATTATGTATACACACTATTGAAAACACATGAATAGACCTCAGCTTGGTAGGGTAGGGTTTCCCAAACTCGGGTCACCCACTATTCGTTTGAGGTGGAGCTTTAATAAACAAAGGAGTGGCGACGCGCTCTTCTGACTTTGACCTAATTCTTTACCTTTACGTGAGAGGAAACCATGAATAAGCTGTAGCGAACTTACTGGTTCCAAGTGGAAAAAGGCATCTACTTTATTTTTCCCGATACACTGTAAATGACACCATTCTGCATCAGTGGAGGCTGCTGAGGGGAGGACGGCTCATAATAATTTCTGGAAAAGAGCTAATGGAATGGCATCAAACAAATGGAACTTGTGTATTTGATACCGTTCCACTCCAGCCATTAACACGAGCAAATCCTCCCCAATTAACGTGGCACTAACCTCCTGTGTTCTCCGTGCACTGTAATTTACCATCTCTATTGGTAAGAGCTCATTTGCGTGGATGAAATGTGGAGATCCAAGCTATAGGTTTCTGTAGGGCTGAACCTGTCGAGGTGATGCATGCGCTTTATAATGTTTTCATTATATGCCTGGGCCGATCTCTGTTTTATTTTACAATTTGTATCATGTTAAATATTAGCCACTACCGGGGAGCCACCGTCAGTAATATCCACATACATTTATTTTTGCATCATTCCATTCCGTTTACCTTTCTTTCCTCTGTCACGTCCTTGTAAATTGTTCCTGAGGGTCGCTAGCAATAGTGGATCACGTGGCCTATTTGAATCATTATAGAACTCAGACCACACGTAGCAGGTTAAACCTGGAGCCTGGCGCACGGTTCACCACGACTGGACTGCTGTCATACAGTTCCATGATTAGTGAGAATTAAGGCAGATTTACAGGATTATTGTTCAACCCCTGTTGTACACTTTTTTACACCTTCCAATTTTTCATGGATTGAACTTGAATATGACAACTTTCTAGATGAATCAAACCACTGTATTTTTCTATTCAAATCAAATCAAATCACATTTTATTGGTCACATACACATGGTTAGCAGATGTTAATGCGAGGGTAGCGAAATGCTTGTGCTTCTAGTTCCGACCATGCAGTAATATCTAACAAGTAATCTAACAATTTCACAACAACTACCTTATACACACAAGTGTAAAGGAATGAATAAGAATATGTACATATAAATATATGGATGAGCGATGGACGAATGGCATAGGCAAGATGCAGTAGATGGTATAGTACAGTATATACATATGAGCTGAGTAATGTAGGGTATGTAAACATTATATAAAGTGGCATTGTTTAAAGTGACTAGTGATACATTTAGTACATCCAATTTTTATGTATTAAGTGGCTAGAGATTTGAGTCAGTATGTTGGCAGCAGCCACTCAATGTTAGTGATGGCTGTTTAACAGTCTGATGGCCTTGAGATAGAAGCTGTTTTTCAGTCTCTCGGTCACAGCTTTGATGCACCTGTACTGACCTCGCCTTTTGGATGATAGCGGGGTGAACAGGCAGTGGCTCGGGTGGTTGTTGTTCTTGATGATCTTTTTGGTGTAGGTGTTCTGGAGGGCAGGTAGTTTGCCCACGGTGATGCGTTGTGCAGACCTCACTACCCTCTGGAGAGCCTTCCAGTTGTGGGCGGAGCAGTTGCCGTACCAGGCGGTGATACAGCCCGACAGGATGCTCTGGATTGTGCATCTGTAAAATTTTGTGAGTGTTTTGGGTGACAAGCCAAATTTCTTCAGCCTCCTGAGGTTGAAGAGGCGCTGTTGCGCCTTCGTCACCACACTGTCTGTGTGGGTGGACCATTTCAGTTTGTCCGTGATGTGTACGCCAAGGAACTTAAAACTTTCCACCTTCTCCACTACTGTCCCATCGATGTGGATAGGGGGGTGCTCTCTCTGCTGTTTCCTGAAGTCCACGATCATCTCCTTTGTTTTGTTGACGTTGAGTGTGAGGTTATTTTCCTGACATCACACTCCGAGGGCCCTCACCTCCTCCCTATAGGCCATCTCGTCGTTGTTGATAATGAAGCCTACCGCTGTAGTGTCGTCAGCAAACTTGATGATTGAGTTGGAGGCGTGCATGGCCACTCAGTCATGGGTGAACAGGGAGTACAGGAGAGGGCTGAGAACGCACCCTTGTGGGGCCCCAGTGTTGAGGATCAGCGGGGTGGAGATGTTGTTTCCTACCCTCACCACCTGGGGGCGTCCCGTCAGAAAGTCCAGGACCCAGTTGCACAGGGTGGGGTCGAGACCCAGGGTCTCGAGCTTAATGACGAGTTTGGAGGGTACTATGGTGTTAAATGCTGAGCTGTAGTCGATGAACAGAATTCTTACATAGGTATTCCTCTTGTCCAGATGGGTTAGGGCACTGTGCAGTGTGATTGCGATTGCGTCGTCTGTGGACCTATTGGGGCGGTAAGCAAATTGGAGTGGGTCTAGGGTGTCAGGAAGGGTGGAAGTGATATGATCCTTGACTAGTCTCTCAAAGCACTTCATGATGACGGAAGTTTAGCTCAGTTACCTTAGCTTTCTTGGGAACAGGAACAATGGTGGCCCTCTTGGAGCATGTGGGAACAGCAGACTGGGATAGGGTTTGATTGAATATGTCCATAAACACACCAGCCAGCTGGTCTGCGCATGCTCTGAGGACGCGGCTGGGGATGCCATCTGGTCCGGCAGCCTTGCGAGGGTTAACACGTTTAAATGTTTTACTCAAGTTGGCTGCGGTGAAGGAGAGCCCACAGCTTTTGGTAGCGGGCCGTGTCAGTGACACTGTACTGTCCTGAAAGTAAGCAAAGAAGCTGTTTAGTTGATTTGGGAACAACACATCGGGGTCCGCGACGGGGCTGGTTTTCTTTTTGTAGTCCGTGATTGACTGTAGACCCTGCCACATACCTCTCATGTCTGAGCCGTTGAATTGCGACTCTACTTTGTCTCTATACTGACGCTTAGCTTGTTTGATTGCCTTGCGGAGGGAATAGCTACACTGTTTGTATTCGGTCATGTTTCGGTCTCCTTACCCTTATTAAAAGCAGTGGTTCGCGCTTTCAGTTTAGCACGAATGCTGCCATCAATCCACGGTTTCTGGATGGGGAAGGTTTTAATATTCGCCGTGGGTACAACATCACCGATGCACTTGCTAATAAACTGGCTCACCGAATCAGCGTATACATCAATGTTGTTGTCCGACGCTATCCGGAACATATCCCAGTCCACGCGATCGAAGCAATCTTGAAGCGTGGAATCAGATTGGTCGGACCAACGTTAAACAGACCTGAGCAGGGGCATTTCCTGTTTTAGTTTCTGTCTATAGGCTGAGAGCAACAAAATGGAGTCTAAAAAAAACCTCCAAAATGGAGTCCCAGCCCGGGTCGCGCATTCGATATGCTGATAAAATTTAGGGAGCCTTGTTTTCAGATTAGCCTTGTTAAAATCCCCAGCTACAATAAATGCAGCATCGGGATATGTGGTTTCCAGTTAACAGAGTCCAATGAAGTTCTTTCAGGGCCATCGAGGTGTCTGCTTGGGGGGGGGGGGATATACACGACTGTGATTATAATCGAAGAGAATTCGCTTGGTAGATAATGCGGCATTTGATTGTAAGGAATTCTAGGTCAGGTGTACAAAAGGACTTGAGTTCCTGTATGTTGTTATGATCACACCACGGCTCGTTAATCATAAGGCATGCACCTCCGCCCTTCTTCTTACCAGAGAGATGTTTGTTTCTGTCGGCGCGATGCGTGAAGAAACCAGTACCGTATATATTCAGCAATATACAGTCGTGCAGAAAGGCTCTCCAAACCGTTTATTTTTTTATGATTCACACATCCCGATTGGCACTGCATCTCAGTAATAGAGGTGTCACTACAGACCCTGGTTCAATTCCAGGCTGTATCACAACCTGCTGTATTTGGTAGTCCCATAGGGCGGCGCACAACTGGCCCAGTGTCGTTAGGGTTTGGCCGGGGTAGGCTGTCATTGTAAATAAGAATTTGTTCTTAACTGACTTCCCTAGTAAAATAAAATACATATTTTCCTAAATCTAAAATGTGCCCAAATAATCTATAAGATCAGGATATTTTGAAATCTGACAGTTGGTGCTGAAATGGAGCTGGATATGCAAATACAGAATTTAGATGACTTTCTTTCATTGATCCCAATATTCTGAAACTGTTCTCTCTATATATTCTATTGAGTCTGTCGACAAAATTCGAATTAAAGGTGCACCATATTTAAAGGGATGACTTAAGATAAATGTTCTGAAAACCGAATTGAATGAAAACTCCATGAGAAAATCTGTTGGCCAGCAAGTGGGAGGTTTTCAGCTGTTGAGTGAAATTTATTCCGAGTTCACAAGGTACCTTGTACACCTACAGAGCACGTTATGCAACTGAATAAGATAAGTCTGAATACCAAATACTGAGAAGTGCGTTTGAATGACGTTTGTACGAAAGGCATACATTCCTAAATCGGGATCAGCCCCATCTTGAATATATTGCCATACTCTGAGTTGCAGTGGCATTTATGCAGTGCGTAACCTTTCATGCCAACTGACTTTAACATTTTAAACAGGTAACCAGTATGTTGTTGGTGTTTTTCAGTAGACCTATTGTGTCTGTCTGTCTGTCTGTCTGTCTGTCTGTCTGTCTGTCTGTCTGTCTGTCTGTCTGTCTGTCTGTCTGTCTGTCTGTCTGTCTGTCTGTCTGTCTGTCTGTCTGTCTGTCAATCTGTGAATGCTGTCATGTTCATGTAACACCCACAACACCCATGTTAAAACTCCTTCCCTCCCTATATACCCTCCTTCGTACTCCAACTGAAAACTCTCAGCAGTTCAGTTCAGGTAAAGAAAACTCAAAGTTGATCTGTGAGGGCTATACAAGCAAAACCCCAGTTCTGCCCACTGTTCTACTGGGGACTGCTGCTATTTTAACATCTCACTTTTCATCTCCACTTCTTGGCCGTAAGCAACAGAACATCAGCATTGGGACGGGGGGCAGCATCAGAGCTAGCCTGGTTAAACCTGACTGAATATTTCACTCACCATTGTTTCACTGGTGAGCACAGTGTTCATTCTGTTTTAACCAGGCTACATGAGAATAGCCCGAGCGTAAACTGAAATCCCTGATGAGGACAGAGAGTTGGATTCGTAGCTAAAAGCAAGCAGAGCGGAGATCGAATGACCGCCTTCCCCACCTAGGGGAGTAATGAATGAATGATCTACTTTATAGCAGGGCTGCCGTGTGTTTCCATTTCTTGAAAATTTACCGAAAGGGATGGAGTGATGAAAGAGAGGACGAGTGATAGACCCTCTCCTAAAACCGTGGGGGTTGGGTAGCGCACCACTTAGAATGTTTGACTTTTGTGGGTATTGTGGGTAATGTGAGTATTTACTGTAATATAAAACTCACATTATTACTGTTATAACACCACTTATAATGTCCCATGGGGTTTATGTGTGAGGATTGAGTAACATACGGCAATGTGCAATATGCTGAATGGTGTGTTCTGTTGGCTCCAAGTGTTTATGGAGAGTCACTTCTGATGGGCATATCTGACTGCATCACTTCCTTTTTTTATATAAGAAACATTAATGTGTTGAAAATTCCAAATGTTCTGCATAGTCAACTTACACACAGCTCTGACACACACTTACTCCACCAGACATGCCACCAGGGGTCTTTTCACAGCCCCCCCAAATCCAGAACAAATTCAAGAAAGCGTACAGTATTATATAGAGCCATTATTGCATGGAACTCCCATCTCATATTGCTCAAATAAACAGCAAACCTGGTTTAAAAAAACAGATAAAGCAGCACCTCACGGCACAACGCCTCTCCCCTATTTGACCTAGATAGTTTGTGTGTATGCATTGATATGTAGGCTACGTGTTTTTATTCATGTAGTTCTATCCTTGAGCTGTTCTTGTCTATTAATGTGCTGTATTATGTGATGTTTTGTGTGGACCCCAGGAAGAGTAGCTGCTGCTTTCGCAACAGCTAATGAGGATCCGAATAAAATGCCAAATATCATTGTTCTTGCCTGACCATGCAATAAAAAAAAGTACTTACTTAATGGTTAGGACTGTATCGACTGACTATTGCACACCTAGCTTTAAGACCAGCATTACTAAATGGATAGCAGTTCTTTACCAGGGCAGTGAACAAAGCCAGACACTTTTGGTTGGCCATGAACCAGACACTGAACATCTTTACAACCAAAAAACACAGGATGTCCAACGGTAAGCACCCTCCCTGAAATCGAGAAGAGACATTCCAATGTCAGCGGAAAAAAACACGCGCACGGAGACAACACTGCCATTCAGGAGAACAGACAATGCTTCATTCATCCTCAACTATGGCACTCCCCTGTGTGTGTTGTTACAGGTGAGTCTAGGGCTTCTAACCAGGCCAAGGCCGAGGCCCAGCCAGAAGCTCTTTACACATCTCTCTTCAGGTGATTGTTTATTGACACAGGAGGAACTGAGAAAGCGTAGGCTGTTCCTCCATGATAAAAATGATTCCAAAGAAGAAGCCCAGTCGGGGCTCCTCAGAGGAGGAAGTGAAGGACCAATCCTCCTCAGAGGAGGAAGTGAAGGACCAATCCTCCTCAGAGGAGGAAGTGAAGGACCAATCCTCCTCAGAGGAGGAAGTGAAGGACCAATCCTCCTCAGAGGAGGAAGTGAAGGACCAATCCTCCTCAGAGGAGGAAGTGAAGGACCAATCCTCCTCAGTGAATTTCATTTAAAAAAAGACTGATTTTAAAACATTTAAAAAGTTATCCTTTTTAGATAAAAGTATACTAAATATATTCACATGAAACAAAATAATTGATTAAAACACTGTTTTGCAATGAAGGGGGAACTGATAAAACGTGGGCTGTTCCTGCAATGTTATGTTATGCAAATTATTCCAAAGAAGAAGACATCCCTCAGGTTAAACTGTTGGCTCAACATTTCCTTGAAGTCACTGTGGGACTATTAATTGACACCGACAGGTTGACTGTATTTTGACTGAACCAATATGTATTAGTGTTATATTCTGAAGAGAATCAAGACAGTAGACAAATCATCAATCTGCTTATCATTTCGTTAATGAGCCCCGGCTCAAACATTCATGTGAATGCCACAAAACATTCAGACACAAAGGATGATTTGTTTTCGAAAATGTAGCTGTAAATGTGTCATCAGCCGGTTGCATATTCACTATGTTGCCCTGGGGGATGTGTGTGGGTTCGTGCTCATCTAGACTGGGTTGTTACGCAGAGCACATATCACTCTGGTGCTTTCTCACAGTTCTGCTGTGCAGAGTATGTGGAGAAGTGTGTACTGTGTAGACGTCTAAGAGACCATATGAAAAATGTTAATAACTGAAGCATACCTGTAGCATACCTGTAGATCTGGAACAGTACCCTGTGTGTGGGAGACTAGTAACGCAGCGGCCAATTCTCTATTGGCAAATCAAATTTATTTATATAGCCCTTCTTACATCAGCTGATATCTCAAAGTGCTGTACAGAAACCCTGCCTAAAACCCCAAACAGCAAGCAATGCAGGTGTAGAAGCACGGTGGCTAGGAAAAACTCCCTAGAAAGGCCAAAACCTAGGAAGAAACCTAGAGAGGAACCAGGCTATGAGGGGTGGCCAGTCCTCTTCTGGCTGTGCCGGGTGGAGATTATAACAGAACATGGCCAAGATGTTCAAATGTTCATAAATGACCAGCATGGTCAAATAATAATAATCACAGTAGTTGTCGAGGGTGCAACAAGTCAGCACCTCAGGAGTAAATGTCAGTTGGCTTTTCATAGCCGGTCATTAAGAGTATACCTCTCCTGCTGTCTCTAGAGAGTTGAAAACAGCAGGTCTGGGACAGGTAGCACGTCCGGTGAACAGATCAGGGTTCCATAGCCGCAGGCAGAACAGTTGAAACTGGAGCAGCAGCACGGCCAGGCGGACTGGGAACAGCAAGGAGTCATCATGCCAGGTAGTCCTGAGGCATGGTCCTAGGGCTCAGGTCCTCCGAGAGAGCGAAAGAAAGAAAGAGAGAAAGAGAGAAGTAGAGAGAGCATACTTAAATTCCCACAGGACACCGGATAAGACAGGAGAAGTACTCCAGATATAACAGACTGACCCTAGCCCCCCGACACATAAACTACTGCAGCATAAATACTGGAGGCTGAGATAGGAAGGGTCAGGAGACACTGCGGTCCCATCCGATGATACCCCTGGACAGGGCCAAACAGGCAGGATATAACCCCACCCACTTTGCCAAAGCACAGCCCCCACACCACTAGAGGGATATCTTCAACCACCAACTTACCATCCTGAGGCAAGGCCGAGTATAGTCCACAAAGATCTCCGCCACGGCACAACCCAAGGGGGGCGCCAACCCAGACAGGAAGATCACGTCAGTGACTCAACCCACTCAAGTGACGCACCCCTCCTAGGGACTGCATGGAAGAGCACCAGTAAGCCAGTGACTCAGCCCCTGTAATAGGGTTAGAGGCAGAGAATCCCAGTGGAGGGGAACCGGCCAGGCAGAGACAGCAAGTGCGGTTCGTTGCTCCAGAGCCTTTCCGTTCACCTTCACACTCCTGGGCCAGACTACACTCAATCATATGACCTACTGAAGAGATGAGTCTTCAGTAAAGACTTAAAGGTTGAGACCGAGTCTACGTCTCTCATATGGGTAGGTAGTCCCATGTTAATTTGATGAAAGAAACCTGTAGCTGTCTTGTTCTAATTTTTGCTTAATTTTCTTATTTTTGTGTTGTTGTAAAATTGTAACCTAACCTCTGAGGTTTAACGTTAGGCTATACTGGATCTAGAAATTGTTGTAAATTGTAACCTAAACTCTGAGGCGTAACGTTACTCTATACTGGATCTAGAAAACTAAATAAAATGAACTCTACTTTTGTTTTGAACAAAATAGCATTCCACTTACATGTCACTACATATTAACTAGATATTTACTACATATTCATTACAAATTCACTACATATTCACTACATATTTACTACATATTAACTACATATTTACTACATATTCACTACATATTTATGACATGTTCACTACATATTTATGACATATTCACTACATATTCACTGCATATTTATTACATATTCACTAAAAATGAATGTATGTATGACGTATGACATGTTCACCAGACATTCACTACATGTTCACTACATATTTATTACATATTTACTACATATTCACTACACGTTCACCTCATATTTACTACATATTCACTACATTCTTACTACATATTTACTACATATTTATGACATATTCACCACATATTCACTACATGTTCACCTCATATTTACTACATATTCACTACATATTCACTACATATTTGTGACATATTCACCACATATTCACTACATATTTATGACATATTCACCACATATTACTACATTTTCACAAAAAATGTATGACATGTTCACTACACATTTACTACATATTTACTACATATTTATGACATATTCACCACATATTCACTACAAATTCACTACATATTCACTACATATTTATGACATATTCACTACATATTCATTACATATTTATGACATATTCACTACATATTTATTACATTTTTACTACATATTCACTACATATTCACTACATATTTACCACATATTCACTACATATTTACCACATATTCACTACATATTTATGAAATGTTCACTACATATTTACTACATATTCACTACATATTTATTAAATGTTCACTACATATTCACTACATATTCACTACATATTTATTACATTTTTACTACATATTCACTACATATTCACTACAGGTTCACTTCATATTCACTACATATTCACTACATATTCACTACATATGTATGACATATTCACTACATGTTCACTACATATTCACTACATATTCACTACATGTTCACTACATGTTCACTACATATGTATGACATATTCACTACATGTTCACTTCATATTCACTACATATTCACTACATATGTATGACATATTCACTACATGTTCACTTCATATTCACTTCATATTCACTACATATTCACTACATATTCACTACATATTCACTACATATGTATGACATATTCACTACATGTTCACTACATATATATTAGATATTCACTACATATTCACTACATGTTCACTACATGTTCAAAACATATTCACTACATATTCACTACATATTTACTTGAAACCGCACTTTAAATCCTCTTTTCCAGAAGAGAAAATTCACTATTTAATTAGTTGTTAAATTAGTCAAAGCAATGGATTGAAACCTTTTACCTCTACAATTCCAATCATGTACAAATCAGTGATTATTCTAGGAAAGATGTATAGATCCATTCACATTTAAATACTAGTCATGTAGCGGAAGCTCTTATCCAGATTGACTTAGAAAGTACATACCAGTTTATTGGATGATTTCAAATCAAGTTGTTGATACAGGTAAAGTATCTGGGCCCAAACCATTAATAACATATTGTCTCAACCCTGAGACTTCTATGGAGATAAACTACCACTTTAATAAGGGGGAGTTGGCAAAGCACAACTTCACTTGCCAATTGGCATCACAGTCTAGAGGACATGGGGATATGCCAACTAATCAGCTTCTTACCCTTATGGCAAAGAGGACTATGGAGATCCTACAGCAGCACTTCCTAACACACCACACAGGCACACATACACATTTTTACATGACCATCTGCCAGGGGAGCCGACCCAGATTCTCAAAGGGACAACCTTGCTGAAAAACACACACTGCTTCCAAATTAGGACTTATAACTCCTTTGATTTGGATGTGGGCAATTTAACAAGTGCCCCATAAACATGTTATTTTCTTGCCAGGTTGTTTCTTAATCCATGTTTTAATTACTTGGACGGTAATGGTTACTAACACATGCTACCCAGCTGCAACAGATCAGCATTCATTATTACATAAGATTCTGCTAACCTGGGGTGTATTCATTACGTCTTGCAATGGAGACCATTTACTGTTTAAGAACCAAACAGAAGCAAACAGAGCAAACGGAACGAAATGGGGAGTGACCTACCTGTATTCGTCCAATAGAAGCTCTCGTTTTCATTGCAAAACGTTTTCGGTTTTGGAGTAAACGGTTTCTGTTGCAAAACCTTTTTGGCAACAGACTAAACATTTTGCAACTGAATCCTAGTGAATACACCCCTGGCAACCTATACTGTAATACATGTTTTAACCTTTTTACATGGCTATATGCTGAAAGGCATGTTTCATGTTGTGATGTCAAAACATTTCTTGTAAATTTTATCACGTCATTAAAATACAGTACGGTATTATGATAAACATGATATATTGGTCTGTTATGGCTGATTCAGAATCTCAAGACCCACCATTGTGATTTTCATATGACCGTAGAACAGGTGCACTGCTCAGCATCACATCAGCCCAACATCAACAAGTTTATAAACATACCCCATATAAAAAAATACCTGGTGGGCAACAAACAAACAAGCACTGCAAACAAACAATGCTGAGACCATGCACCTGATTCTCTGAAGCTCCAAAGCTGTAGGCCTACTGTGACATTTGTCTTAAATTCATTTAAATATAATGCCTTTTTATCATTAAAAAAATGCAAATAAAGACGCATCTTTTGTGTATGGTCTGCAGCTTCAACATTGTCTGTGTATGGTCTACATCTTCAACATCGTCTGTGTATGGTCTACATCTTCAACATCGTCTGTGTATGGTCTACATCTTCAACATCGTCTGTGTATGGTCTACATCTTCAATATCTTCTGTGTATGGTCTACATTTTCAACATCGTCTGTGTATGGTCTACATCTTCAACATCGTCTGTGTATGGTCTACATCTTCAACATCTTCTGTGTATGGTCTACATCTTCAACATCTTCTGTGTATGGTCTACATCTTCAACATCGTCTGTGTATGCTTTGAAATGAACATAGTTGCTTATACAGGAAGATGGACTGATAGAGGAAGGTGGACTGATACAGGAAGGTGGACTGACACAGGAAGGAGGACTGATAAAGGAAGGTGGACTGATACAGGAAGGTGGATTGATACAGGAAGATGGACTGATACAGGAAAGAGGACTGATACAGGAAGGTGGACTGATACAGGAAGGTGGACTGATACAGGAAGGTGGATTGATACAGGAAGGTGGACTGATACAGGAAGGTGGACTGATACAGGAAAGAGGACTGATACAGGAAAGTGGACTGATACAGGAAGGTGGATTGATACAGGAAGGTGGACTGATACAGGAAAGTGGACTGATACAGGAAGGTGGACTGATACAGGAAAGTGGACTGATACAGGAAGGTGGACTGATACAGGAAAGAGGACTGATACAGGAAAGTGGACTGATACAGGAAGGTGGATTGATACAGGAAGGTGGACTGATACAAGAAAGAGGACTGATACAGGAAAGTGGACTGATACAGGAAGGTGGACTGATACAGGAAAGTGGACTGACACAGTAAAGAGGACTGACACAGGAAAGTGGACTGATACAGGAAGGTGGACTGATACAGGAAAGAGGACTGATACAGGAAGGTGGACTGATACAGGAAGGTGGACTGATACAGGAAAGAGGACTGATACAGGAAAGTGGACTGACACAGTAAAGAGGACTGATACAGGAAGGTGGACTGATACAGGAAGGTGGACTGATACAGGAAGGTGGACTGATACAGGAAGGTGGACTGATACAGGAAAGTGGACTGATACAGGAAGGTGGACTGATACAGGAAAGTGGACTGATACAGGAAGGTGGACTGATACAGGAAAGTGGACTGATACAGGAAGGTGGACTGATACAGGAAAGTGGACTGATACAGGAAGGTGGACTGATACAGGAAGGTGGACTGATACAGGAAAGTGGACTGATACAGGAAAGTGGACTGATACAGGAAGGTGGACTGATACAGGAAAGTGGACTGATACAGGAAGATGGACTGATACAGGAAAGTGGACTGATACGGGAAGGTGGACTGATACAGGAAGGTGGACTGATACAAGAAAGAGGACTGATACAGGAAAGTGGACTGATACAGGAAAGTGGACTGACACAGTAAAGAGGACTGACACAGGAAAGTGGACTGATACAGGAAGGTGGACTGATACAGGAAGGTGGACTGATACAGGAAGGTGGACTGATACAGGAAGGTGGACTGATACAGGAAAGTGGACTGATACAGGAAGGTGGACTGATACAGGAAGGTGGACTGATACAGGAAGGTGGACTGATACAGGAAAGTGGACTGATACAGGAAGGTGGACTGATACAGGAAGGTGGACTGATACAGGAAGGTGGACTGCAGATGGTGGTCTAAAGCGTCAACATCATGCAACATGGTAGGTGTGGGGGGAGAATAAGTTGACATTACATTCACCCATCTTGCTATGGTTGTGTTCGAGAGAAAACATGTTGCGTTCCATTTTCCGACGGTGTCCGTGACCTATACACGACAGATATTGGCACTAAATACTATTGTTTTAACCTTTGGAGTGTTTATGAATCACCTATAAGCAGTACAGTGTGTGGTTTATGTCTTCCAGCTCTTTATTATCCCTGGATTGCTGCCCTAGAGATATTAATAGCCATTTTAATCACAAGCATGGCATTGCTTTTCAAAACTCAGACATTTGATCAAGCCAACATATTACTAACAGCGTATTTCTGGTAGGGGGGGTACGGATTCAGCTGGGGAAAGTGCCCTAACTTCGCTTTGCATATGTTTTCATTTAATATAATGGAATGATTTTCAAAGATCAAATCAATTTCATGGTTTCCGGTCCAAGCGAAGTCCAAAAACTAGAGGAGCAGTCAGCTTTATGCATATCAAGAATAATTTAGAATTTAACCTTTGGCAAACACCAGGGTAGTGACGCTTGGTGCAAAAGATGATGGAAATTGGAACACTCGTCAGAGTCTGGGTCACACTGTCTGCTGTAGTCCTCGAATGTTCCATTCTTAGAATTACCCTTTCTAATATCTAGAATTACCCATTCTAATATCTAGAATTACCCATTCTAATATCTAGAATTACCCATTCTAATATCTAGAATTACCCATTCTAATATTATCAGGATAAGGTAAGACCCAGATGCAGACCGTGTCGAAGTAACAATGTTTATTACAGAAACAGGGGAAAAGGTACAGGATGGCAGGCAGACTCAGGGTCAGGCAGAGTGGTCAGGCGGGCGGGCTCAGAGTCAGGCAGAGTGGTCAGGCGGGCGGGCTCAGAGTCAGGCAGAGTGGTCAGGCGGGCGGGCTCAGAGTCAGGACAGGCAAGGGTCAAAACCAGGAGGACGAGAAAAGAGAGACTGGGGAAAAGCAGGAGCTGATATAAAAATACTGGTTGACGTGACAACCAAGAATAACTGGCAACAGACCAACAGAGAACACCGGTATAAATACAAAGGGGATAAATGGGGAAGATGGGCGACACCTGGAGGGGGGTTGAGACAATCACAAAGACAGGTGAAATAGATCAGTGTGTGACAAATATCTAGAATTACCCATTCTAATATCAAGAATTACCCATTCTAATATCTAGAATTACTATTCTAATATCAAGAATTACCCATTCTAATATCAAGAATTACCCATTCTAATATCTAGAATTACCCATTCTAATATCTAGAATTACTATTCTAATATCTAGAATTACTATTCTAATATCTAGAATTACCCATTCTAATATCTAGAATTACCCATTCTAATATCTAGAATTACTATTCTAATATCTAGAATTACTATTCTAATATCTAGAATTACTATTCCAATATGAAGAATTACCCATTCTAATATCAAGAATTACCCATTCTAATATCAAGAATTACCCATTCTAATATCAAGAATTACCCATTCTAATATCTAGAATTACTATTCTAATATCTAGAATTACTATTCCAATATCAAGAATTACCCATTCCAATATGAAGAATTACCCATTCTAATATCTAGAATTACCCATTCTAATATCAAGAATTACTATTCTAATATCTCCTGTCTGTTGGGTGGCATGGGCCTGATCCGTTTCATAAGGCTTGAATTCACGATATTTGTCCTAAATCTACTACTGTTTCCATTATGGCCATTTTCACCAGATTTGACCTTTGGCCACTTGAAAATGGCCTTAAAAATCTACATTTTACTTGATATCCGTAAAATGTTAGGCCGGACATCATTGTTTGATCTAGCATGAATAAAACAAGCAAAACAAAAGCAAGCACTTTTTTTCAGGTTAGTTGGTCTAGTAATGTCTCCCTCTTCCCTTTATTTTCCTTCCCTTTCTTCTTTGGCTGGAATCAGAGAAATTAAACTCA
The DNA here is from genome assembly GCF_016432855.1 of Salvelinus namaycush. Classification (NCBI taxonomy): domain Eukaryota; kingdom Metazoa; phylum Chordata; class Actinopteri; order Salmoniformes; family Salmonidae; genus Salvelinus; species Salvelinus namaycush. Next base: position 6,306,662 of record NC_052321.1, read on the forward strand.
AAACTGATTAAATAAGAGCCCAAGATGTTCCTTGTGAAAAGCAGCCCTCATTAACTAGCATAAAAATAGTCTAGACAGTGTCTCTCTATAGATAACACTATGAACACCGTCCTGGGTCACAATCAAACACCCTCATAATCAACCACAACCCCGGAACACAAATTCACACAATCACAAACATTGTACATTTTCAAAGAAACTAAATGGTTTATGAAAGTCATCCAAATGTGATTAGGAATTCTGTGTGTGAAACATTGTCTTCAGCTGCCGAGTATAGCTTTATCTGACAATGCTATGTCTATCTACAGTGCCTTCGGAAAGTATTCAGACACCTTGACTTTTTCCACATTTTGTTAGGTTACAGCCTTATTGTAAAATGGATTAAATAAACAAAAATCCTCAGCAATCAACACACAATACCCCATAATACAAATTTTGCAAATTTACTAAAAATAAAAACAGAAATACCTTGTTTACATAAGTATTCAGACCCTTTGCTATGAGACTCGATATTGAGCTCAGGTGCATCCTGTTTCCATTGATCATCCTTGAGATGTTTCTACAACTTGATTGTTGTCCACCTGTGGTACATTAAATTGATTGGACATGATTTTGAAAGGCACATACCTGTCTATATAAGGTCCCAAAGTTGACAGTGCATGTCAGAACAAAAACCAAGCCATGAGGTCAAAGGAATTGTCCATAGAGCTCCGAGACAGGATTGTGTCGAGGCACAGATCTGGGAAACATTTCTGCAGCATTGAATGTCCCCAAGAACACAGTGGCTTCCATCATTCTTAAATGGAAGAAGTTAGGAACCACCAAGACTCTTCCTAGAGCTGGCCGCCTGGCCAAACTGAACAATTGGGAGAGAAGGGCCTTGGTCAGGGAGGTGACCAAGAACCCGATGGTCACCCTGACAGAACTCCAGAGTTCCTCTGTGGAGATCTGTGGAGAACCTTCCAGAAGGACAACCATCTCTGCAGCACTCCACCAATCAGGCCTTTATGATAAAGTGGCCAGACAGAAGCCACTCCTCAGTAAAAGGCACATGACAGCCAGCTTGGAGTTTGCCAAAAGGCACCTAAAGACTCTCAGACCATGAGAAACACGATTCTCTGGTCTGATGAAACCAAGATTGAACTCTTTGGCCTGAATGCCAAGCATCACTTCTGGAGGAAACCTGGCACCATCCCTACGGGGAAGCGTGGTGGCAGCATCATGCTGCTGGGATGTTTTTCAGCAGCAGGGACTGGGAGACTAGTCAGGATCGAGGGAAAGATGAACGGAGCAAAGTACTGCGAGTTCCTTCAGACTAGTCTTGTGATGCTAGTGGGCGTCCTAGAGCAAAACACATTTCCATAGAGGGGTCATATTAGTGTGTAGCCCAAACTGTCGCTACAGACAGATGTGTGCAGATGGGCTGTATCGACTTCAGACGAGTCCTGTGATGCTTGTGGGGGTCGTAGTGCAAAACAGAGAACACCATCGTGACAGTGTCATCTTTCCATCGAGGGGTCATAATAGTTTGTAGGCGAGAGAAGATCGATTTTCGGGATGTCTCATAGTCTGACAAACACTGCGCAAGCTCTGCCACCTTCCACCGCAGATGTGGAAGGGCGACATCGGGGGACGCAGTGATATCTCTAGCTTAAACTGACGGGTTTGATGGGGATTGTTTTATTATGCTAATTCTATTTCCACGGGGGCGCGGACATCGACTCAAGTCTGATTAGAAACACCCCCAATAACAGAGAACATCTTATTGAATAAAGACGCACACTTTATCCTGACCTATGAAACATCAGAATAAAGACCCACACTTTATCCTGACCTATGAAACATCACAATAAAGACGCACACTTTATCCTGACCTATGAAACATCAGAATAAAGACCCACACTTTATCCTGTCCTATGAAACATCACAATAAAGACCCACACTTTATCCTGACCTATGAAACATCACAATAAAGACGCACACTTTATCCTGACCTATGAAACATCAGAATAAAGACCCACACTTTATCCTGTCCTATGAAACATCACAATAAAGATGCACACTTTATCCTGACCTATGAAACATCACAATAAAGACCCACACTTTATCCTGACCTATGAAACATCACAATAAAGACCCACACTTTATCCTGACCTATGAAACATCACAATAAAGACCCACACTTTATCCTGTCCTATGAAACATCACAATAAAGACGCACACTTTATCCTGACCTATGAAACATCACAATAAAGACCCACACTTTATCCTGTCCTATGAAACATCACAATAAAGACGCACACTTTATCCTGTCCTATGAAACATCACAATAAAGACCCACACTTTATCCTGACCTATGAAACATCACAATAAAGACCCACACTTTATCCTGTCATATGAAACATCACAATAAAGACCCACACTTTATCCTGTCCTATGAAACAGCACAATAAAGACCCACACTTTATCCTGTCCTATGGAACATCAGAATAAAGACCCACACTTTATCCTGTCCTATGAAACATCACAATAAAGACGCACACTTTATCCTGACCTATGAAACATCACAATAAAGACCCACACTTTATCCTGTCCTATGAAACATCAGAATAAAGACCTAGACTTTATCCTGTCCTATGAAACATCACAATAAAGACCCACACTTTATCCTGACCTATGAAACATCACAATAAAGACCCACACTTTATCCTGACCTATGAAACATCACAATAAAGACGCACACTTTATCCTGACCTATGAAACATCAAAATAAAGACCCACACTTTATCCTGACCTATGAAACATCACAATAAAGACCCACACTTTATCCTGTCCTATGAAACATCACAATAAAGACCCACACTTTATCCTGACCTATGAAACATCACAATAAAGACCCACACTTTATCCTGTCCTATGAAACATCACAATAAAGACCCACACTTTATCCTGTCCTATGAAACATCACAATAAAGACCCACACTTTATCCTCACCTATGAAACAGCACAATAAAGACCCACACTTTATCCTGTCCTATGAAACATCACAATAAAGACCCACACTTTATCCTGTCCCATGAAACAGCACAATAAAGACCCACACTTTATCCTGTCCTATGGAACATCAGAATAAAGACCCACACTTTATCCTGTCCTATGAAACATCACAATAAAGACCCACACTTTATCCTGTCCTATGAAACATCACAATAAAGACGCACACTTTATCCTGACCTATGAAACATCACAATAAAGACCCACACTTTATCCTGTCCTATGAAACATCACAATAAAGACCCACACTTTATCCTGTCCTATGAAATATCACAATAAAGACCCACACTTTATCCTGACCTATGAAACATCACAATAAAGACGCACACTTTATCCTGACCTATGAAACATCACAATAAAGACCCACACTTTATCCTGACCTATGAAACATCACAATAAAGACCCACACTTTATCCTGTCCTATGAAACATCACAATAAAGACCCACACTTTATCCTGACCTATGAAACATCACAATAAAGACCCACACTTTATCCTGACCTATGAAACAGCACAATAAAGACCCACACTTTATCCTGTCCTATGAAACATCACAATAAAGACCCACACTTTATCCTGACCTATGAAACATCACAATAAAGACCCACACTTTATCCTGTCCTATGAAACATCACAATAAAGACCCACACGTTATCCTGTCCTATGAAACATCACAATAAAGACCCACACTTTATCCTGTCCTATGAAACATCACAATAAAGACCCACACTTTATCCTGTCCTATGAAACATCACAATAAAGACCCACACTTTATCCTGTCCTATGAAACATCACAATAAAGACCCACACTTTATCCTCACCTATGAAACAGCACAATAAAGACCCACACTTTATCCTGTCCTATGAAACATCACAATAAAGACCCACACTTTATCCTGTCCTATGAAACAGCACAATAAAGACCCACACTTTATCCTGTCCTATGGAACATCAGAATAAAGACCCACACTTTATCCTGTCCTATGAAACATCACAATAAAGACCCACACTTTATCCTGTCCTATGAAACATCACAATAAAGACCCACACTTTATCCTGTCCTATGAAACATCACAATAAAGACGCACACTTTATCCTGACCTATGAAACATCACAATAAAGACCCACACTTTATCCTGTCCTATGAAACATCAGAATAAAGACCTAGACTTTATCCTGTCCTATGAAACATCACAATAAAGACCCACACTTTATCCTGACCTATGAAACATCACAATAAAGACCCACACTTTATCCTGACCTATGAAACATCACAATAAAGACGCACACTTTATCCTGACCTATGAAACATCACAATAAAGACGCACACTTTATCCTGACCTATGAAACATCACAATAAAGACCCACACTTTATCCTGACCTATGAAACATCACAATAAAGACCCACACTTTATCCTGACCTATGAAACATCACAATAAAGACCCACACTTTATCCTGACCTATGAAACAGCACAATAAAGACCCACACTTTATCCTGTCCTATGAAACATCACAATAAAGACCCAAACTTTATCCTGACCTATGAAACATCACAATAAAGACCCACACTTTATCCTGTCCTATGAAACATCACAATAAAGACCCACACTTTATCCTGTCCTATGAAACATCACAATAAAGACCCACACTTTATCCTGTCCTATGAAACATCACAATAAAGACCCACACTTTATCCTGTCCTATGAAACATCACAATAAAGACCCACACTTTATCCTGTCCTATGAAACATCACAATAAAGACCCACACTTTATCCTCACCTATGAAACAGCACAATAAAGACCCACACTTTATCCTGTCCTATGAAACATCACAATAAAGACCCACACTTTATCCTGTCCCATGAAACAGCACAATAAAGACCCACACTTTATCCTGTCCTATGGAACATCAGAATAAAGACCCACACTTTATCCTGTCCTATGAAACATCACAATAAAGACCCACACTTTATCCTGTCCTATGAAACATCACAATAAAGACGCACACTTTATCCTGACCTATGAAACATCACAATAAAGACCCACACTTTATCCTGTCCTATGAAACATCACAATAAAGACCCACACTTTATCCTGTCCTATGAAATATCACAATAAAGACCCACACTTTATCCTGACCTATGAAACATCACAATAAAGACGCACACTTTATCCTGACCTATGAAACATCACAATAAAGACCCACACTTTATCCTGACCTATGAAACATCACAATAAAGACCCACACTTTATCCTGTCCTATGAAACATCACAATAAAGACCCACACTTTATCCTGACCTATGAAACATCACAATAAAGACCCACACTTTATCCTGACCTATGAAACATCACAATAAAGACCCACACTTTATCCTGTCCTATGAAACATCACAATAAAGACCCACACTTTATCCTGACCTATGAAACATCACAATAAAGACCCACACTTTATCCTGTCCTATGAAACATCACAATAAAGACCCACACTTTATCCTGTCCTATGAAACATCACAATAAAGACCCACACTTTATCCTGTCCTATGAAACATCACAATAAAGACCCACACTTTATCCTGTCCTATGAAACATCACAATAAAGACCCACACTTTATCCTGTCCTATGAAACATCACAATAAAGACCCACACTTTATCCTGACCTATGAAACAGCACAATAAAGACCCACACTTTATCCTGTCCTATGAAACATCACAATAAAGACCCACACTTTATCCTGTCCTATGAAACAGCACAATAAAGACCCACACTTTATCCTGTCCTATGGAACATCAGAATAAAGACCCACACTTTATCCTGTCCTATGAAACATCACAATAAAGACCCACACTTTATCCTGTCCTATGAAACATCACAATAAAGACGCACACTTTATCCTGACCTATGAAACATCACAATAAAGACCCACACTTTATCCTGTCCTATGAAACATCACAATAAAGACCCACACTTTATCCTGACCTATGAAACAGCACAATAAAGACCCACACTTTATCCTGTCCTATGAAACATCACAATAAAGACCCACACTTTATCCTGTCCTATGAAACAGCACAATAAAGACCCACACTTTATCCTGTCCTATGGAACATCAGAATAAAGACCCACACTTTATCCTGTCCTATGAAACATCACAATAAAGACCCACACTTTATCCTGTCCTATGAAACATCACAATAAAGACGCACACTTTATCCTGACCTATGAAACATCACAATAAAGACCCACACTTTATCCTGTCCTATGAAACATCACAATAAAGACCCACACTTTATCCTGTCCTATGAAACATCAGAATAAAGACCCACACTTTATCCTGTTCTATGAAACATCACAATAAAGACCCACACTTTATCCTGACCTATGAAACATCACAATAAAGACCCACACTTTATCCTGTCCTATGAAACATCACAATAAAGACCCACACTTTATCCTGACCTATGAAACATCACAATAAAGACCCACACTTTATCCTGACCTATGAAACAGCACAATAAAGACCCACACTTTATCCTGTCCTATGAAACATCACAATAAAGACCCACACTTTATCCTGACCCATGAAACATCACAATAAAGACCCACACTTTATCCTGTCCTATGAAACATCACAATAAAGACCCACACTTTATCCTGTCCTATGAAACATCACAATAAAGACCCACACTTTATCCTGTCCTATGAAACATCACAATAAAGACCCACACTTTATCCTCACCTATGAAACAGCACAATAAAGACCCACACTTTATCCTGTCCTATGAAACATCACAATAAAGACCCACACTTTATCCTGTCCCATGAAACAGCACAATAAAGACCCACACTTTATCCTGTCCTATGGAACATCAGAATAAAGACCCACACTTTATCCTGTCCTATGAAACATCACAATAAAGACCCACACTTTATCCTGTCCTATGAAACATCACAATAAAGACGCACACTTTATCCTGACCTATGAAACATCACAATAAAGACCCACACTTTATCCTGTCCTATGAAACATCACAATAAAGACCCACACTTTATCCTGTCCTATGAAATATCACAATAAAGACCCACACTTTATCCTGACCTATGAAACATCACAATAAAGACGCACACTTTATCCTGACCTATGAAACATCACAATAAAGACCCACACTTTATCCTGACCTATGAAACATCACAATAAAGACCCACACTTTATCCTGTCCTATGAAACATCACAATAAAGACCCACACTTTATCCTGACCTATGAAACATCACAATAAAGACCCACACTTTATCCTGACCTATGAAACATCACAATAAAGACCCACACTTTATCCTGTCCTATGAAACATCACAATAAAGACCCACACTTTATCCTGTCCTATGAAACATCACAATAAAGACCCACACTTTATCCTGTCCTATGAAACATCACAATAAAGACCCACACTTTATCCTGTCCTATGAAACATCACAATAAAGACCCACACTTTATCCTGTCCTATGAAACATCACAATAAAGACCCACACTTTATCCTGACCTATGAAACAGCACAATAAAGACCCACACTTTATCCTGTCCTATGAAACATCACAATAAAGACCCACACTTTATCCTGTCCTATGAAACAGCACAATAAAGACCCACACTTTATCCTGTCCTATGGAACATCAGAATAAAGACCCACACTTTATCCTGTCCTATGAAACATCACAATAAAGACCCACACTTTATCCTGTCCTATGAAACATCACAATAAAGACGCACACTTTATCCTGACCTATGAAACATCACAATAAAGACCCACACTTTATCCTGTCCTATGAAACATCACAATAAAGACCCACACTTTATCCTGACCTATGAAACAGCACAATAAAGACCCACACTTTATCCTGTCCTATGAAACATCACAATAAAGACCCACACTTTATCCTGTCCTATGAAACAGCACAATAAAGACCCACACTTTATCCTGTCCTATGGAACATCAGAATAAAGACCCACACTTTATCCTGTCCTATGAAACATCACAATAAAGACCCACACTTTATCCTGTCCTATGAAACATCACAATAAAGACGCACACTTTATCCTGACCTATGAAACATCACAATAAAGACCCACACTTTATCCTGTCCTATGAAACATCACAATAAAGACCCACACTTTATCCTGTCCTATGAAACATCAGAATAAAGACCCACACTTTATCCTGTTCTATGAAACATCACAATAAAGACCCACACTTTATCCTGACCTATGAAACATCACAATAAAGACCCACACTTTATCCTGACCTATGAAACATCACAATAAAGACCCACACTTTATCCTGTCCTATGAAACATCACAATAAAGACCCACACTTTATCCTGACCTATGAAACATCACAATAAAGACCCACACTTTATCCTGACCTATGAAACAGCACAATAAAGACCCACACTTTATCCTGTCCTATGAAACATCACAATAAAGACCCACACTTTATCCTGACCCATGAAACATCACAATAAAGACCCACACTTTATCCTGTCCTATGAAACATCACAATAAAGACCCACACTTTATCCTGTCCTATGAAACATCACAATAAAGACCCACACTTTATCCTGTCCTATGAAACATCACAATAAAGACCCACACTTTATCCTGTCCTATGAAACATTACAAAAAATAAAAGGAATATAACATATACTGTTTACAGGAAACTCACTCTACATCCTTAGATGAAGTTGCGTGGGAAAAGGAATGGGGTGGTGAAATAATTTTCTGTCATGGACAAAGGAACTCAAAGGGTGTGATGATATTAATTAACAAAAATGTTGATCTGAATGTGCAAATAGTCAGGAATGATTCACAAGGAAGGTGGATCCTTTTGAATATGAAAGTGGACGAAAAAGAGATTTGGCTCATTAATCTATATGGTCCAAATCAGGATAATCCATACTTCTTCGAAAACATGTATACCAATTTATTGAATTTACAAGCAACAAATGATCTTGTCATTATGGTAGGAGACTATAACACAGCGTTTAAGTACCTCAATGGACCGTAAAGGTAATTACTCTACAAACTATCATCACCGTGCCCTGAAGGAAATCACAAATATTATGGACACATTAGAAATAGTGTATATTTGGAGACTAAAAAACCCTGACCTAGTGAGATATACATGGAGGAGGTTTAATATCCTGACCTAGTGAGATATACATGGAGGAGGTTTAATATCCTGACCTAGTGAGATATACATGGAGGAGACTTAATACCCTGACCTAGTGAGATATACAAGGAGGAGACTTAATACCCTGACCTAGTGAGATATACATGGAGGAGACTTAATACCCTGACCTAGTGAGATATACATGGAGGAGACTTAATACCCTGACCTAGTGAGATATACATGGAGGAGACTTAATACCCTGACCTAGTGAGATATACATGGAGGAGGTTTAATATCCTGACCTAGTGAGATCTACATGGAGGAGGTTTAATATCCTGACCTAGTGAGATATACATGGAGGAGGTTTAATACCCTGACCTAGTGAGATATACATGGAGGAGGTTTAATATCCTGACCTAGTGAGATATACATGGAGGAGACTTAATACCCTGACCTAGTGAGATATACAAGGAGGAGACTTAATACCCTGACCTAGTGAGATATACATGGAGGAGACTTAATACCCTGACCTAGTGAGATATACATGGAGGAGACTTAATACCCTGACCTAGTGAGATATACATGGAGGAGACTTAATACCCTGACCTAGTGAGATATACATGGAGGAGGTTTAATATCCTGACCTAGTGAGATCTACATGGAGGAGGTTTAATATCCTGACCTAGTGAGATATACATGGAGGAGGTTTAATACCCTGACCTAGTGAGATATACATGGAGGAGGTTTAATATCCTGACCTAGTGAGATATACATGGAGGAGGTTTAATATCCTGACCTAGTGAGATATACATGGAGGAGGTTTAATACCCTGACCTAGTGAGATATACATGGAGGAGGTTTAATATCCTGACCTAGTGAGATATACATGGAGGAGGTTTAATATCCTGACCTAGTGAGATCTACATGGAGGAGGTTTAATACCCTGACCTAGTGAGATATACATGGAGGAGGTTTAATATCCTGACCTAGTGAGATATACATGGAGGAGGTTTAATATCCTGACCTAGTGAGATATACATGGTGGAGGTTTAATACCCTGACCTAGTGAGATATACATGGAGGAGGTTTAATACCCTGACCTAGTGAGATATACATGGAGGGGGTTTAATACCCTGACCTAGTGAGATATACATGGAGGAGGTTTAATATCCTGACCTAGTGAGATATACATGGAGGGGGTTTAATACCCTGACCTAGTGAGATATACATGGTGGAGGTTTAATACCCTGACCTAGTGAGATATACATGGTCGAGGTTTAATACCCTGACCTAGTGAGATATACATGGTGGAGGTTTAATACCCTGACCTAGTGAGATATACATGGAGGAGGTTTAATATCCTGACCTAGTGAGATATACATGGAGGGGGTTTAATACCCTGACCTAGTGAGATATACATGGAGGAGGTTTAATATCCTGACCTAGTGAGATATACATGGAGGGGGTTTAATATCCTGACCTAGTGAGATATACATGGAGGAGGTTTAATACCCTGAGCTAGTGAGATATACATGGAGGAGACTTAATACCCTGACCTAGTGAGATATACATGGAGGAGACTTAATACCCTGACCTAGTGAGATATACATGGAGGAGACTTAATACCCTGACCTAGTGAGATATACATGGAGGAGACTTAATACCCTGACTTAGTGAGATATACATGGAGGAGGTTTAATACCCTGACCTAGTGAGATATACATGGAGGAGGTTTAATACCCTGACCTAGTGAGATATACATGGAGGAGGTTTAATACCCTGACCTAGTGAGATATACATGGAGGAGGTTTAATATCCTGACCTAGTGAGATATACATGGAGGAGGTTTAATATCCTGACCTAGTGAGATATACATGGTGGAGGTTTAATACCCTGACCTAGTGAGATATACATGGTGGAGGTTAATATCCTGACCTAGTGAGATATACATGGAGGGGGTTTAATACCCTGACCTAGTGAGATATACATGGAGGAGACTTAATACCCTGACCTAGTGAGATATACATGGAGGAGGTTTAATACCCTGACCTAGTGAGATATACATGGAGGAGGTTTAATATCCTGACCTAGTGAGATCTACATGGAGGAGGTTTAATACCCTGACCTAGTGAGATATACATGGAGGAGGTTTAATATCCTGACCTAGTGAGATATACATGGAGGAGGTTTAATACCCTGACCTAGTGAGATATACATGGAGGAGGTTAATATCCTGACCTAGTGAGATATACATGGTGGAGGTTTAATACCCTGACCTAGTGAGATATACATGGAGGAGGTTTAATACCCTGACCTAGTGAGATATACATGGAGGAGGTTTAATATCCTGACCTAGTGAGATATACATGGAGGAGGTTTAATACCCTGACCTAGTGAGATATACATGGTGGAGGTTTAATACCCTGACCTAGTGAGATATACATGGAGGAGGTTAATATCCTGACCTAGTGAGATATACATGGAGGGGGTTTAATATCCTGACCTAGTGAGATATACATGGAGGAGGTTTAATATCCTGACCTAGTGAGATATACATGGAGGAGGTTTAATACCCTGACCTAGTGAGATATACATGGAGGAGACTTAATACCCTGACCTAGTGAGATATACATGGAGGAGACTTAATACCCTGACCTAGTGAGATATACATGGAGGAGACTTAATACCCTGACCTAGTGAGATATACATGGAGGAGACTTAATACCCTGACTTAGTGAGATATACATGGAGGAGGTTTAATACCCTGACCTAGTGAGATATACATGGAGGAGGTTTAATATCCTGACCTAGTGAGATATACATGGAGGAGGTTTAATACCCTGACCTAGTGAGATATACATGGAGGAGGTTTAATACCCTGACCTAGTGAGATATACATGGAGGAGGTTTAATACCCTGACCTAGTGAGATATACATGGAGGAGGTTTAATACCCTGACCTAGTGAGATATACATGGAGGAGACTTAATACCCTGACCTAGTGAGATATACATGGAGGAGACTTAATACCCTGACCTAGTGAGATATACATGGAGGAGGTTTAATACCCTGACCTAGTGAGATATACATGGAGGAGGTTTAATATCCTGACCTAGTGAGATCTACATGGAGGAGGTTTAATACCCTGACCTAGTGAGATATACATGGAGGAGGTTTAATATCCTGACCTAGTGAGATATACATGGAGGAGGTTTAATACCCTGACCTAGTGAGATATACATGGAGGAGGTTAATATCCTGACCTAGTGAGATATACATGGTGGAGGTTTAATACCCTGACCTAGTGAGATATACATGGAGGAGGTTTAATACCCTGACCTAGTGAGATATACATGGAGGAGGTTTAATATCCTGACCTAGTGAGATATACATGGAGGAGGTTTAATACCCTGACCTAGTGAGATATACATGGAGGAGGTTTAATATCCTGACCTAGTGAGATATACATGGTGGAGGTTTAATACCCTGACCTAGTGAGATATACATGGAGGAGGTTAATATCCTGACCTAGTGAGATATACATGGAGGGGGTTTAATATCCTGACCTAGTGAGATATACATGGAGGAGGTTTAATACCCTGACCTAGTGAGATATACATGGAGGAGGTTTAATATCCTGACCTAGTGAGATATACATGGAGGAGGTTAATATCCTGACCTAGTGAGATATACATGGGGGAGGTTAATATCCTGACCTAGTGAAATATACATGGAGGAGGTTAATATCCGAACCTAGTGAGATATACATGGAGGAGGTTAATATCCTGACCTAGTGAGATATACATGGAGGAGGTTTAATATCCTGACCTAGTGAGATATACATGGAGGAGGTTTAATACCCTGACCTAGTGAGATATACATGGAGGAGGTTTAATATCCTGACCTAGTGAGATATACATGGAGGAGGTTTAATACCCTGACCTAGTGAGACATACATGGAGGAGACTTAATACCCTGACCTAGTGAGATATACATGGAGGAGACTTAATACCCTGACCTAGTGAGATATACATGGAGGAGACTTAATACCCTGACTTAGTGAGATATATATGGAGGAGGTTTAATACCCTGACCTAGTGAGATATACATGGAGGAGGTTTAATACCCTGACCTAGTGAGATATACATGGAGGAGGTTTAATATCCTGACCTAGTGAGATATACATGGAGGAGGTTTAATACCCTGACCTAGTGAGATATACATGGAGGAGATTTAATACCCTGACCTAGTGAGATATACATGGAGGAGGTTTAATACCCTGACCTAGTGAGATATACATGGAGGAGGTTTAATACCCTGACCTAGTGAGATATACATGGAGGAGGTTTAATACCCTGACCTAGTGAGATATACATGGAGGAGGTTTAATATCCTGACCTAGTGAGATATACATGGAGGAGGTTTAATATCCTGACCTAGTGAGATATACATGGAGGAGGTTAATATCCTGACCTAGTGAGATATACATGGAGGAGGTTTAATACCCTGACCTAGTGAGATATACATGGAGGAGGTTTAATACCCTGACCTAGTGAGATATACATGGAGGAGGTTTAATACCCTGACCTAGTGAGATATACATGGAGGAGGTTTAATATCCTGACCTAGTGAGATATACATGGAGGAGGTTTAATACCCTGACCTAGTGAGATATACATGGAGGAGGTTTAATACCCTGACCTAGTGAGATATACATGGAGGAGGTTTAATACCCTGACCTAGTGAGATATACATGGAGGAGGTTTAATATCTTGACCTAGTGAGATATACATGGAGGAGGTTTAATACCCTGACCTAGTGAGATATACATGGAGGAGGTTTAATACCCTGACCTAGTGAGATATACATGGAGGAGGTTAATATCCTGACCTAGTGAGATATACATGGAGGAGGTTTAATACCCTGACCTAGTGAGATATACATGGAGGAGGTTTAATACCCTGACCTAGTGAGATATACATGGAGGAGGTTTAATATCCTGACCTAGTGAGATATACATGGAGGAGGTTTAATACCCTGACCTAGTGAGATATACATGGAGGAGGTTTAATTAATACCCTGACCTAGTGAGATATACATGGAGGAGGTTTAATACCCTGACCTAGTGAGATATACATGGAGGAGGTTTAATACCCTGACCTAGTGAGATATACATGGAGGAGGTTTAATATCCTGACCTAGTGAGATATACATGGAGGAGACTTAATACCCTGACCTAGTGAGATATACATGGAGGAGGTTTAATACCCTGACCTAGTGAGATATACATGGAGGAGGTTTAATACCCTGACCTAGTGAGATATACATGGAGGAGGTTTAATACCCTGACCTAGTGAGATATACATGGAGGAGGTTTAATATCCTGACCTAGTGAGATATACATGGAGGAGGTTTAATATCCTGACCTAGTGAGATATACATGGAGGAGGTTTAATATCCTGACCTAGTGAGATATACATGGAGGAGGTTAATATCCTGACCTAGTGAGATATACATGGAGGAGGTTTAATACCCTGACCTAGTGAGATATACATGGAGGAGGTTTAATACCCTGACCTAGTGAGATATACATGGAGGAGGTTTAATACCCTGACCTAGTGAGATATACATGGAGGAGGTTTAATATCCTGACCTAGTGAGATATACATGGAGGAGGTTTAATACCCTGACCTAGTGAGATATACATGGAGGAGGTTTAATACCCTGACCTAGTGAGATATACATGGAGGAGGTTTAATACCCTGACCTAGTGAGATATACATGGAGGAGGTTTAATATCTTGACCTAGTGAGATATACATGGAGGAGGTTTAATACCCTGACCTAGTGAGATATACATGGAGGAGGTTTAATACCCTGACCTAGTGAGATATACATGGAGGAGGTTAATATCCTGACCTAGTGAGATATACATGGAGGAGGTTTAATACCCTGACCTAGTGAGATATACATGGAGGAGGTTTAATACCCTGACCTAGTGAGATATACATGGAGGAGGTTTAATATCCTGACCTAGTGAGATATACATGGAGGAGGTTTAATACCCTGACCTAGTGAGATATACATGGAGGAGGTTTAATTAATACCCTGACCTAGTGAGATATACATGGAGGAGGTTTAATACCCTGACCTAGTGAGATATACATGGAGGAGGTTTAATACCCTGACCTAGTGAGATATACATGGAGGAGGTTTAATATCCTGACCTAGTGAGATATACATGGAGGAGACTTAATACCCTGACCTAGTGAGATATACATGGAGGAGGTTTAATACCCTGACCTAGTGAGATATACATGGAGGAGGTTTAATACCCTGACCTAGTGAGATATACATGGAGGAGGTTTAATACCCTGACCTAGTGAGATATACATGGAGGAGGTTTAATATCCTGACCTAGTGAGATATACATGGAGGAGGTTTAATATCCTGACCTAGTGAGATATACATGGAGGAGGTTAATATCCTGACCTAGTGAGATATACATGGAGGAAGTTAATATCCTGACCTAGTGAGATATACATGGAGGAGGTTTAATACCCTGACCTAGTGAGATATACATGGGGGAGGTTTAATACCCTGACCTAGTGAGATATACATGGAGGAGGTTTAATACCCCGACCTAGTGAGATATACATGGGGGAGGTTAATATCCTGACCTAGTGAGATATACATGGAGGAGGTTAATATCCTGACCTAGTGAGATATACATGGGGGAGGTTAATATCCTGACCTAGTGAGATATACATGGAGGAGACTTAATACCCTGACCTAGTGAGATATACATGGAGGAGGTTTAATACCCTGACCTAGTGAGATATACATGGAGGAGGTTTAATACCCTGACCTAGTGAGATATACATGGAGGAGGTTTAATACCCTGACCTAGTGAGATATACATGGAGGAGGTTTAATATCCTGACCTAGTGAGATATACATGGAGGAGGTTTAATACCCTGACCTAGTGAGATATACATGGAGGAGATTTAATACCCTGACCTAGTGAGATATACATGGAGGAGGTTTAATACCCTGACCTAGTGAGATATACATGGAGGAGATTTAATACCCTGACCTAGTGAGATATACATGGAGGAGGTTTAATACCCTGACCTAGTGAGATATACATGGAGGAGGTTTAATACCCTGACCTAGTGAGATATACATGGAGGAGGTTTAATACCCTGACCTAGTGAGATATACATGGAGGAGGTTTAATATCCTGACCTAGTGAGATATACATGGAGGAGGTTTAATATCCTGACCTAGTGAGATATACATGGAGGAGGTTAATATCCTGACCTAGTGAGATATACATGGAGGAGGTTTAATACCCTGACCTAGTGAGATATACATGGAGGAGGTTTAATACCCTGACCTAGTGAGATATACATGGAGGAGGTTTAATACCCTGACCTAGTGAGATATACATGGAGGAGGTTTAATATCCTGACCTAGTGAGATATACATGGAGGAGGTTTAATACCCTGACCTAGTGAGATATACATGGAGGAGGTTTAATACCCTGACCTAGTGAGATATACATGGAGGAGGTTTAATACCCTGACCTAGTGAGATATACATGGAGGAGGTTTAATATCTTGACCTAGTGAGATATACATGGAGGAGGTTTAATACCCTGACCTAGTGAGATATACATGGAGGAGGTTTAATACCCTGACCTAGTGAGATATACATGGAGGAGGTTAATATCCTGACCTAGTGAGATATACATGGAGGAGGTTTAATACCCTGACCTAGTGAGATATACATGGAGGAGGTTTAATACCCTGACCTAGTGAGATATACATGGAGGAGGTTAATATCCTGACCTAGTGAGATATACATGGGGGAGGTTAATATCCTGACCTAGTGAGATATACATGGAGGAGGTTAATATCCTGACCTAGTGAGATATACATGGAGGAGGTTTAATACCCTGACCTAGTGAGATATACATGGGGGAGGTTTAATACCCTGACCTAGTGAGATATACATGGAGGAGGTTTAATACCCCGACCTAGTGAGATATACATGGGGGAGGTTAATATCCTGACCTAGTGAGATATACATGGAGGAGGTTAATATCCTGACCTAGTGAGATATACATGGGGGAGGTTAATATCCTGACCTAGTGAGATATACATGGAGGAGGTTAATATCCTGACCAAGTGAGATATACATGGAGGAGGTTAATATCCTGACCTAGTGAGATATACATGGAGGAGGTTAATATCCTGACCTAGTGAGATATACATGGAGGAGGTTTAATATCCTGACCTAGTGAGATATACATGGAGGAGGTTTAATACCCTGACCTAGTGAGATATACATGGAGGAGGTTTAATACCCTGACCTAGTGAGATATACATGGAGGAGATTTAATACCCTGACCTAGTGAGATATACATGGAGGAGATTTAATACCCTGACCTAGTGAGATATACATGGAGGAGACTTAATACCCTGACCTAGTGAGATATACATGGAGGAGGTTTAATACCCTGACCTAGTGAGATATACATGGAGGAGGTTAATACCCTGACCTAGTGAGATATACATGGAGGAGACGTAATACCCTGACCTAGTGAGATATACATGGAGGAGACTTAATACCCTGACCTAGTGAGATATACATGGAGGAGACTTAATACCCTGACCTAGTGAGATATACATGGAGGAGACTTAATACCCTGACCTAGTGAGATATACATGGAGGAGGTTTAATACCCTGACCTAGTGAGATATACATGGAGGAGGTTTAATACCCTGACCTAGTGAGATATACATGGAGGAGGTTTAATATCCTGACCTAGTGAGATATACATGGAGGAGGTTTAATACCCTGACCTAGTGAGATATACATGGAGGAGGTTTAATACCCTGACCTAGTGAGATATACATGGAGGAGGTTTAATACCCTGACCTAGTGAGATATACATGGAGGAGACTTAATACCCTGACCTAGTGAGATATACATGGAGGAGACTTAATACCCTGACCTAGTGAGATATACATGGAGGAGGTTTAATACCCTGACCTAGTGAGATATACATGGAGGAGGTTTAATACCCTGACCTAGTGAGATATACATGGAGGAGGTTTAATATCCTGACCTAGTGAGATATACATGGAGGAGGTTTAATATCCTGACCTAGTGAGATATACATGGAGGAGGTTTAATACCCTGACCTAGTGAGATATACATGGAGGGGGTTTAATACCCTGACCTAGTGAGATATACATGGAGGAGGTTTAATATCCTGACCTAGTGAGATATACATGGAGGAGGTTTAATATCCTGACCTAGTGAGATATACATGGAGGAGGTTTAATATCCTGACCTAGTGAGATATACATGGAGGAGGTTTAATATCCTGACCTAGTGAGATATACATGGAGGAGGTTTAATACCCTGACCTAGTGAGATATACATGGAGGAGGTTTAATACCCTGACCTAGTGAGATATACATGGTGGAGGTTTAATACCCTGACCTAGTGAGATATACATGGAGGAGACTTAATCAAGCTAGTCGTCTTGACTACTTTCTTGTCTCTTTCTCTCTTGCAAAATTTAGATTTTTGTTATACTCTTGTGAATTCTATGGTTTTTACTAGATTACTTGTAGTTTTTCATGTTGTCTGTCTGTAATTTTTGTAATGACTTGGTGCTGCCTATCTTGGCCAGTACGCTCTTGAAAAAGAGATTTTAAATCTCAATGAGCCCTTTCTGGTTAAATAAAAGTTAAATAAAAAATCGAATCAAAGGTTAAAAAAGTTTTAATAGGAGACAGAATGCGATCGGATCATCATCTAATTGGCATTCACATAACTCTTATAGATTTTCCACATCGACATTGGAAATTTAATCAAAGTTTACTGGAGGACAACTTATTTTTAACTAAGACAAAATAATTTATAACTGAATTTTTCCAGTGTAATATAGGTTCAGCAAATCCCCTTATTGTTTGGGATACCTTTAAATGTACCTTGAGGGGTCATTCAATTCAATATTCATCAATAATAAATCAGCTTCTGGCTAAAGAGACAAGACTAACAAGGGAAGTCCATGAAATAATAGTACAGGTAAATAGCAATAAAAACGATACTACAGAGATACAAAATAAGTTAGAGGAAAAACAAAAAGAACTTGAGGAACTTATTCAAGAACGATCTAATGTAATCTATTACAAAAATAAAGCAAACTGGATGGAATATGGAGAAAAATGCACAAAATTCTTCCTGAATCTCCAATACAGGAACGCTGTCACGGCTGTCTTCGTCCTCCTCATCTGACGAGGAGAAGCGAGAATGATCGGATTACCAATACGCAGCGTGGTAAGTGTTTGTCATTTTAATAGAAAAAACTGAACACTACAAAACAACAAAGTGACAACCGTGAAGCTAATGAACAATCGTGCTGACACAAACACTACACATAGACAATCACCCACAACCCACAATGACAAAACAGGCTACCTAAATATGGTTCCCAATCAGAGACAACAACTAACACCTGCCTCTGATTGAGAACCATATCAGGCCAAACACAGAAACAGACAAACTAGACATACAACATAGAATGCCCACTCAGATCACACCCTGACCAAACAAAACATATAAACATACAAAGCAAACTATGGTCAGGGCGTGACAAACGCTAACAAAAAGAATTTGCAGAAACTCGTTACTGAAGACAGAGTCATCTATGATTCTCTGAATTATATTTTAAAAGAGGAAGCTAATTATTTTAGGCAGATGTTCTCTTTCCATCTCATCCTCTCCCACTGAATGAAGATTATGGTAAGGAATTCTTTCCAAATAATAGAAAAAATCGAAAATGTAAAAATGTACAGAAAGATCAGTGCGAAGGCCAAATTACAGACAAATAACTTTTTGAGGCTATTAAATCCTTTCAATCTGGAAAAACCCCAGGGCTTGATGGCATACCGGTAGAGGTATATCAAGTATTTTTTGATATACTAAAAGCTTAATTGTTAGATTGTTTTAACTACTCCTATAGAAATGGTAGTCTGTCAGGTACTCAGCAGGAAGCTCTCCACAATGAATTTCAATAGAAAACTTGTAAAAATAGACAAGATCCTGCAACCATGGAGAGGTAAATAGCTGTCTATTTATGGAAAAATTGCCCTGATTATCTCCTTAGTCGTATCTCAGTTTACTCACTTACTTATGGAGCTGTCTACTCCTGATGATTCGTTTTTCAAATCATATGAGCAAAAAATATTTCGCTTTATCTGGGACGTTAAACCAGACAAAATGAAATGTGCCTATCTATATAATGAATATGAATTGGGTGGGTTGACATTATTAAATATAATCACTAAACCTCTCTCTAAAAGCTTCACTCATTCAAAAGTTGTATTTGAACCCTAAATGGTTCTCAAGTAGATTACTAAGAAAAGCTCATCCATTGTTTAAAAATGTCCTTTTTGCCTTTGTGCAGTTTGCCATGTCTCATTTTCCATTAATTGAAAATGATACTTTTTTCAAATTCTCTTTTTCAAACAAGCATTGCATTGCAGAGCTGGCTACAATTTCAATTTCATCCCCCTGAAAAGATAGAACAAATATTATGGCTGAACTCAAATGTGCTGGTTGATAAAATACCTGTATTTATGGGAAAGATGTTTGAAAAGGGTATTTTGTTCTTAAATTATATTGTAAATTGGAATGGTAGAGTTATGCCCTTCATGGAGTTATCAGAATTGTACAGGAAGGTCTGCTCAATCCAAGAGTACAACCAATTGATTACAGCTTTACCCCAAAACTGGAGGCAGGTGGCAGCGGGAGGAGGAAGGGAACTGGTCGGTCTGCCCAATATAAAGGATCAAAACTGGCGGAGGAATAAAAATAGCATAAAAAGGAAATTATACCAGTTTCATTTGAGGACCAGGATGTTGACAACTGTGCCATACAGATTGCAAAATAGTTGGGAAGAGATTTTTGATGTACCGATTGTAACGATTGTCGTCTGGAGAAAGAGAGGAGGACCAAAGTGCAGCGTGGTACGTATCCATAATTACTTTTAATCAAGAACAAATACACAAACAAAAACGACCAACGAACAGTTCTAACAGGTGCAACAAACACTAACCAGAAAATGATCACCCACAACTCAAAGTGGGAAAACAGGCTACCTAAATATGGTTCTCAATCAGAGACAACGATAGACAGCTGCCTCTGATTGAGAACCACACACGGCCAAACACAAAGAAATAGACAACATAGAACACCAGACATAGAATGCCCACCCAAACTCACGCCCTGACCAACCAAAATAGAGACATAAAAAGGATCTCTACGGTCAGGGCGTGACACCGATTCCATGGTACAGGGGGTATGAGTTGATATATAAAACAATGCAATATTCAAGACTTCGTGCTTTTCAGCTAAAATTATTATATAGAATTCTTGCCACCAACAAAATGTTGAATATTTGGGGCATAAAGTATTCGAAGCTCTGCAGATGTTGTTGTGAGAATACAGAATCAATAGACCATTTTATTTTGGTATTGTCCTCAGGTAGCCTGTTCCTGGTCTCAGGTACAGGTTCAGGAATGGCTGAAAATGCATAGCATTGATCTAAAATTGACCCTAGAAATAGTACTGTTAGGAGATCTGGAGAGACCGGGTCAGTCAATTACTAATATACTAATACTCTTAGTAAAAGTATTTATCTTCAACTCGCAATCTGTGGATTCTATTCGATTAGATAGATTGAAATTGTACGTTAAACATCACAGCATAGTTGAAAGATATGTGTTGCGTAGAAACCCGAAGCGGGTGGCCAGCAGAGATAGATGGGATGGGCTGAGGGAAGCTGAGGGTTGGGATGTGATATTGGAGACAAGTGGGAGTGGAGTTGCTGTGTGGGAGATAGAATGATGGTCAAAGATAAAAGTAAAAAAAGTCCAAAAAAGTCCAAATAAAACAGAATAAAAAGTCTGTTTGAATGACACTGAGGGGCAGTGTTTTTACAACTAATGCCGGTTTGCCTGAGGCTGATGCCGTGCAGGTGTTTGTACACATGCATATAAACATACTCTCATAAATAAACACATAAAAGAACACATACATACATGTAATAGTGCCAGACATGCACACAAACATATACAGTTGGCATTGCTGTTATGATTTTAGTTGTCCTTGATGTTCTTTGTTTTAAATGTATTATTATTTTTTTTTTTTAATTGCATTGTTGTTTTCTGTTTTCTTCCGTCTTTTCCTTTTGTCTCTTTAGTTCATTCTCTTGGTTGTTGATGCGTTGGGGGGGTTCTTGGGGGTGGGGAATGGAATTCATTGTATTTTTCATTTTTCTTCTTGGGGGGGACTGTGGGAAGGGTCTCGAATGGTTGAGGGACAGCTATTGGGGAACTGTGGGGAGGATCTTGGAGGGTTCGGGTTCACATTTTTTGGCCAGGTGGTAGATTTGTCAAAGTGCCCTTGAGCAGGGCATTGACCCTGGATGCTTCTGTGTGTCGCTCTGAATGGGAATCTGTTGGATGACCGGTATGATGTAGTTGTTGAGCGCGTTTTGCACGTTTTGTTTGAGTTTTTTTAGTTGTGAATTAGCTAGCCAGCTGGAAATCAATTCATTAGGAAAACGCCCACTATCTAGTGCACTCGTCCTAAACAAAGTCATCTCTATAAGCAATTACGTAAGGCAAGTCTACCAAACTTAGTGCACTCTGTTTGTTATAGATTCTAGTTTTGGAAACAGAAACTGTATGGAGATCAAATGTTTCATTTATGAGAAAATTAGCAGAATGTCGGCCAAAATCCATCTAGCTCAGTCTTCTCCCACTGCCGGCCACTGGGCTTCCTCTCACTACCATATTTGGTAAGGAAAGAAAACATCAACTTGATGTCTCAAATTTATACATCCAGTGAAATATCTCATATATCTGTGATATTAGCATCATGACAGCAACATTCATCCATGTAGCAGCATTAAGACTTTTGGTTTTCCGGTTCTGCCTTCAGAAATAAAAATCTGCATTAAAAAGCTATGCGTGCGGTACAAAATAAATAATTTTTGCACCTTTACATAGTTCATTATGTTAAAATTATATTACAAAATTATAACTGCATCAGGGAAAAACCTAAACTAGAAAGATTTACTACTTTATATAAGATAAATAATATTATCATTCAGATGTGTTTATAAATCCCTTTTTACATCAGCAGTTGTCACAAAGTGCTTATACAGAAACCCAGCCTAAAACGACAAAGATCAAGCAATACAGATGTAGAAGCATGGTGGCAAGGAAAAACTCCCTAGAAAGGCAGGAACCTCGGAAGAAACCTAGAGAGGAACCAGGCTCTGAGGGGTGGTGTCACGCCCTGACCATAGAGAGCTGTTTATTCTCTATGTTGGTTAGGTCGGGGTGTGATTAAGGTTGGGTTATCTAGGGGAATTGTATGTCTATGTTGGCCTGGTGTGATTCCCAATCAGAGGCAGCTGTTTATCGTTGTCTCTGATTGGGGATCATATTTAGGTAGCCATTTCCCCATTGTGCTTTGTGGGATCTTGTCTAGGTATAGTTGCCTGTGAGCACTACGCTGAGCTTCACTGTTTGTTTGTTTGTTTGTTTGTTTGTTTGTTTGTTTGTTTGTTTGTTTGTTTGTTTGTTTGTTTGTTTGTTTTATTCTTTAAGTTTTCTATTAAAAAATAAAGGATGGAAACATACCACGCTGCATCTTGGTCCGCTCATTTCAACGAACATGACAGGTGGCCAGTCCTTTTCTGGCTGTGCCCGGTGGAGATCATAAGAGTACATGGCCATTAAGGCCAGATTGTTCTTTAACATGTTCAAACATTCATAGATGACCAGCAGGGTCAAATAATAATCACATTGGTTCTAGAGGGTGCAACAGGTCAGCACCTCAGGGGTAAATGTCAGTTGGCTTTTCATAGCCAAGCATTTAGAGGTCGACACAGCAAGTATGGTAGAGAGAGAAAAAGTGTGAGAAAGCGTGAGAGAGGGGGATTGATAGGCTCGAAACAGCAGGTCCGAAACAAGGTAGCACAACTGGTGAACAGGTCAGGGTTCCATAGCCGCAGGCAGAACAGCGGAAACTGGATCAGCAGCACGACCAGGTGGATTGAAGAAAGGGACAGCCAGGAGTTGTCAGTCCAGGTAGTCCTGGGACATGGTCCTAGGGCTCAGGTCCTCCGGGAGGGGAGAGAGAGAGAGATGGAATAATTAGAGGGAGCATACCTAAGATCACACAGGAACCAGATAAGACAGGAAAATTACAGCAGACAGGACAGAGTGCCCCTGGCACCCCTGCACATAGACTATTGCAGCATAAATACTGGAGACTGAGATGGGGGGTCGGGGGACACTGTAACTCAGTCCAAAGTTACCCCCAAACAGGGACAACCAGGCAGGATATAACCCCACCCACTTTGCCAAAGCATGCCCCCACACCACTAGAGGGATATCAACAGACCACCAACTTACTACCCTGAGACAAGGCTGAGTAAAGCCCATGAAGATCTCCCCCACCGCACGAGCCCGAGGGAGCGCAAAAACAAACAGAAATATCACGTCAGTGACTCAACCCACTCAAGTCGAGTATAGCGAAAAAAGCATGGCATGATGTGATGCACCCCTCCTAAGGACAGCATGGGAGAGCACAAGCCAGTGACTGTGGCAGATAATCCAGGTGGAGAGAGGGGAGCCAGGCAGAGACAGGAAGAGGGATTTGTCACTCCAGTGCCTTGTTGTTCACCTTCGCACCACTGGGCCAGACTACACTCAATCATAGGACCTATTGAAGAGATGAGTCTTCAATAAAGACTTAAATGTTGATACCGAGTCTACGTCTCTCACATGGATCAGCAGACCATTCCATAAAAATGGAGCTCTATAGGAGAAAGCCCTGCCTCCAGCTGTTTGCTTAGAAATTCTAGGAACAATAAGGAGGCCTGCGTCTTGTCACCGTAGCGTACGTGTAAGTATTTACAGCAGGTTTAAATCAGAGAGATAGGTAGGAGCAAGTTGATGTAACGCTTTGTAGGTTTAGTAGTAAAAACTTGAAATCAGCCCTTGCCTTAAAAACTTTCAGTGATACCCATCCCGGATCCGGGATCCTCCTCATCAAAAAAGCTGACTAGCATAGCCTAGCCTAACGGGACAGGGATATCATATAATATAATTTTCATGAAATCACAAGTCCAATACAGCAAATGAAAGATAAACATCTTGTGAATCCAGCCATCATTTCCGATTTTTAAAATGTTTTACAGCGAAAACACAATATGTATTTCTATTAGCTAACCACAATAGCCAAACACACAACCGCATATTTTCACCATGTTTCCACCGCATAGGTAGCTTTCACAAAACTGACAAAATAGAGATATAATTAGTCACTAACCAAGAAACAACTTCATCAGATGACAGTCTTATAACATGTTATACAATACATTTATGTTTTGTTCGAAAAAATGTGCATATTTGAGGTATAAATCATAGTTTTACATTGCAGCTACCATCACAAATAGCACCAAAGCAGCCAGAATTATTACAGAGAGCAACGTGAAATACATAAATACTCATCATAAAACATTTATGAAAAATACATGGTGTACAGCAAACGAAAGATAAACATCTTGTGAATCCAGCCAATATTTCCGATTTTTTAAGTGTTTTACAGCGAAAACACAATGTAGAATTATATTAGCTTACCACAATAGCCAAACACACAAACGCATTTATTCACCGCAAAGGTAGCTTTCGCAAAAACCAGCAAAAGATATAAAATTAATCACTAACCTTTGGACAACTTCATCAGATGACAGTCTTATAACATCATGTTATACAATACACTTATGTTTTGTTCGAAAAATGTGCATATTTAGCGCTGCAATCGTGGTTATACATTGTGAATATGTAGCAAGATTATCCCAGAATGTCCGGAGATATTTTGGACACTCACCTAATCTGACCAAAGAACTCATCATAAACTTTACATAAAAATACTTGTTGTATGGCAAATGAAAGATACACTGGTTCTTAATGCAACCGCTGTGTTAGATTTTTAAAAATAACTTTACCATAACATACAGCTTGCGTTATTGTGAGACAGCGCTCACCAAAACGGAGGAGAATAGGAGTCAACATTTTACACAGAAATACGAAATAACATCATAAATGTTTTCTTACTTTTGCTGGCTTCCATCAGAATGTTGTACAAGGAGTCCTTGGTCCAGAATAAATCGTTGTTTGGTTTTAGAATGTCCATTTCTTCTGTCGAATTCGCGCCACAATGCTAGCCAAGGTTACTAACATTCCCATCCTCTCTTGGCGCAAAGAACGGAAAACTCCAAAAGTCCCAATAAACGTTGAATAAACTGATAAAACTCGGTTGAAAAAACCTACTTTATGATGTTTTTCTAATATGTATCAAATAAAATCAGAGCCGGAGATATTCGCCGTGTATACCGAACGCTTATCAGAAGACAATGTCGAGGTCCTTCGCGCGCCTTGGAAAACTGACAAAATGGCTGACCTGTCACTCCAAAAGCTCTTGTTCGACCTCAGATCAAGCTAGACACCCCATTCCACCTTCCACTGCCTGTTGACATCTAGTGGAAGGCGTATGAAGTGCATGCATATCGATAAATATAAGGCAATTGAATAGGCAGGCCCTGAAACAGAGCCTCGTTTTCAGATTTTTCACTTCCTGTATGGAAGTTTGCTGCCAAATGAGTTCTGTTTTACTCACAGATAAAATTCAAACAGTTTTAGAAACTTGAGAGTGTTTTCTACCCAATAGTAATAATAATATGCATATTGTATGATCTAGAATAGAGTACGAGGCCGTTTAAATTGGGCACGATTTTTTCCAAAGTGAAAACAGCGCCCCCCTATTGACAAGAAGTTTTAACAGGAAGGCTAGTATTATGATCAAATCATGGGGTTCTAGTCAAGATTCTAGCAGCCGTATTAAGCACTAAATTAAGTTAATTTACTGCCTTATCTGGGTAGCCAGAGAGTAGAGCCTTGCTCTTCAAGTGACAAAAGCGTGGATTAGCTTTTTGGACAAAACGTTTCAGATTCTTTTAAATGTTACGAAAATGGAAAAAAATGCTCTTGAAATATTTTGTATATCTTCGTCAAATGAGAGATCTGGATCCAGAGTAACGCAGATGTTCTTCACAGTTTTATTTGAGATGACTGTACAACCATCAAGATGTTCCAACCATCCTCTGTTCCAAGATGGCGTAGCAGTCGGACGTGTGTTTTGTATTGTCCCGTCCTGTCCTTTATATATCGTTTTCCTCGTTTTTTGGGGGGGATATATTTCGTATATATTTTAATCTCACTTTCCATCTACCAACTGAATATACTTTCCTGCAACCCGCCTCAGCCAATGTGGTACGGATCTGCTATTTTTATACTTTGGAACCGGAACCCCCCATCGGAACCAGTTAGCCAGCTAACTAGCTACTAGCTATTAGTCATGTTAGCTACTGCTAGCGGTCTTCACCGTTAACTCAGACAACAGCCAGCCTCAGCTCGGTCATTACCTGCCAGTCTGCACAGTGCGATATCAACCCAGAGCATACTGCTTTTTCTCCACCACATCTCCAGATTCCTACCGCAAGCTCTGAACCTCTACACCGGATCATCGCAGCAAGCTAGCTGCAATCCAAGTGGCTACTCCTGGCTAACGTCTCTGTCCCGAAGCAAGCACCAGTTAGCCTTGAGCTGGCCTCGAGCTAGGCCCCTCTCCCGGCTTGCCGAAGAGGTCCACCAGCTAATTCTTGGGCCACAATACCTATTTTGCCAATTGGCCTGGACCCTTTACTGCCGACACGGAGCCCCGCCGATCCATCACGACTGGTCTGCCGACGTAATCACCCGAGGTAGTTTCAACAGGCTCTTCCGTTGCAACATCGCCGAAAGCCCATCTGCTAGCCCCTGCCCGCTAGCTGTCTGAATCGCCGTGTCTCTAGCTCGCCTAGCATAGTAGCGACTACTGAATCGGCTCCCTGACCCACCTATTGCTACTCATTGGACCCTATGATCACTCGGCTACACATGCCTCTCCCTAATGTCAATATGCCTTGTCTATTGCTGTTTTGGTTAGTGGATATTGTCTATGTTTCACTGTAGAGCCCCCAGCCCTGCCCAATATGCCTTAGATAGCCCTTTTGTCCCACCCCCCACACATGCGGTGACCTCACCTGGCTTAACTGGTGCCTCTAGAGACAAAACCTCTGTCATCGTCACTCAATGCCTAGGTTTACCTCCACTGTACTCACATCCTACCATACCCTTGTCTGTACATTATGCATTGAATCTATTCTTCCACGCCCAAAAATCTGCTCCTTAACTCTCTGTTCTGAACGCACTAGACGACCAGTTCTTATAGCCTTTAGCCGTATCCTTATCCTACTCCTCCTCTGTTCCTTCGGTGATGTAGAGGTTAACCCAGGCCCTGCAGCCCCCAGCACCACTCCCATTCCTATACAGAGAAAAGAGTCGGCCCGAGAATTGAACCCTGTGGTACCTCCATAGAGACTGCCAGAGGTCCGGACAACAGGCCCTCCGATTTGACACACTGAACTCTGTCTGAGAAGTAGTTGGTGAACCAGGCGAGGCAGTAATTTGAGAAACCAAGGCTCAAGTGTAGATGAAGGGGAGGAGACAGGTGAAAATAAGGATTTTCAATTGAGACATTGATTGTGTATGCCATTCAGAGGGTGATTGGGCAAGGCAAAAGATGTAAGTGCCTTTGAACAGGGTATGGTAGTAGGTGCCAGGATCAACAGTTTGAGTGTGTCAAGAACTGCAACGCTGCTGAGTATTTCACGCTCAGCTGTTTCCCCGTTTGTATCAAGAATGGTCCACCACCCATCCAGCCAACTTAACACAACTTTGGAAAGCATTGGCGTCAACATGGGTCAGCATCCCTATGGAACATTTTCGACACCTTGTAGAGTCTATGCCCGGACGAATTGAGACTGTTCTGAGGGCAAAAGTGGATGCATGTCAATTTCAGGAATGTTTTTCCTAATGTTCTGTACACTCTGTGTAGTGTATTGCATTGTGACCAAAGGAGTGGGTGGAGTAACAAGTGTTGATGGGCATATAGAACTCAGTCCCTCATGAAATAACAACATATATATATTCTATAGAACCTACTGAGTAATTCCAACCCCACATTTACTTTGGCACATAGAATAGTTTTTGCTCTATAATTTTTTTCATTGTAGCTTTATTTTACCAGGTAAGTTGACTGAGAACACATTCTCATTTACAGCAACGACCTCGGGAATAGTTACAGGGGAGAGGAGGGGGATGAATGAGCCAATTGAAAGCTGGGGATGATTAGTAGGTCATGACGGTATTAGAGTCATATTGGGAATTTAGCCAGGACACCGGGGTTAGCACCCCTACTCTTATAATAACTGCCATGGGCTCTTTAGTGACCACAGAGAGTCAGAACACCCGTTTAACGTCCCATCTGAAAGACGGCGCCCATCCGAAAGACATAAGCATTCCATATAAAGGGAATCGCATTGTGTCAAATCGAATGGGTGGAGTAAATGATTCACTCCGTATTATTCAGTGCCCCATGAAATGACACTATATACATTCCACAGACCCTACTGAGTATTCCCTACAATACCTTTATTATGGCACCAAGAATAATTTTTGCTCTATACGCCAATATGTTTTCCATGTACAGTGATTTGCATTTGGGACATTTATTTGGCTTTGGAACATTGCAAATGTCACTTAAATATCAACAAATATGAATAATTGTTAAATGTTTAGACAATTATTTTTCGTATCCCATGAATAAATACAGGGGGCTTTTATTTTGAACATTTGCGGAATTCCGTGACACGGAAGTACTTTTTTAGTATTGTTGATAACATGCTGATATGATAATGCATTTTCCTGAAATCTACAAAATGAAGGGAACGGAAAAAATGATTTAACGGCCCAGGTCGACCTGATATTGTAACGAATTAACTCCTAACGTTACTAGCCTCTTGCCAAGTTAGTAGTGGTAGTTCAGAAAGGAGTGTTCTGACGTAGCTAACGTTAGTTGCTAGCTTGGCTACTGTAAACAAGCCATCTGGCGACCTGTCACTGCTGGATTTGGTCACTGTCAAGTGCTTTCACTGTGGTGAGATGCCTATCGAAAGAACTCTCTCGGACCTCCGTTCACGGTTGGAGGGTAGGTGTTCTTTGTCTATCATATACTCCATTGATGTCCTACTACTCCTAGGTACAGGCTAGCTAGTTTTAGGTAATGTTCAAAAAAATTATCTCAATTAACATAATGTTCACTGACTAGCTAACGTTAGTTACCGTTTCTCTAGCTAGATATGATTGTGAATTAGCTAGCTAGGTTTATAGAAAATGGCTTTTCATATCACATCATTGACAATGAAAAGTAGTATGCATGGTGTTTGCAAGAGAATTGAACAATATACAGCATTTCAACTTGCACTACACTTCCTGTCTAATGTCTATTTCTGTCCTGCATTTCCAACCCACACCTTTAGGGTCGAAGGGCAAAGGCTCCTCCACTACTGATTACACATTAATCTGGAGGATCATGCCCCTAAACCCTGCTGCTCTTCCCTGTGTTTGTCAGAGACGTAGCTAGTAACCGAATCAGTCTGATGAGGAAATGCAGTTCTGACCGTCATCAGTGCATGTGTCTATACTGACTCTCTCAAGATATTATATCCTGTTAATGATTTTCTGAACTGAAGCACAAAAACCCCAGAAGTTATTGGCTGCATTTATATGGTCATGTGGATGACCGTGATCGTCTATTCAATTCACTCTGTTGTCTCCAAATCTTGCATTCACTAAGAAAGCAGGGGCTGTACCAGCTAATGACAGAGCCCCTTGATTTCTCCCCCAATTTCCTCTTGAAGACGGTGCAGTGACAGAGTTATGCATGAGTAACAGTGGAATCAATTGTCTTTGTCTTGGTTATACTGTACTGTATGTGGATTCCGTGTGGGCAAAATCACTCTTAGTGTGTCGTGAGATCACACCATGTTTATGTGAGCATGACCACTGATTTAAGCTCTTTGTTGTGTCTGTTGGACTGTTAAATAGGCCTAGCTAGGTTTTGAACGTTCCACAGCCTATGTAGTGAAAGTGTTGTTGGTCTAACTAAAGATTTTAATTAAAATGATTATGATTCAGATTTGCATTGATGTCAATGGAAGATTTGTGTGTAGTGTAAGCTTCTGTTGCTCGTGCAGATCGAGTCAGGATTAGGCCCAATGATTTATATATATATATATACACTAGATGACTGATTGGGGGTGCTGTTTTGATGCCACCGTGCCTCCATCTTGGCACTCCCCCAAAAATGCATTCATTAATGTCTACATTCGTTTTTGCCACATTTATTATATTGCAAACACCTTAATGCATACTTTTAAATTATATTATACAAGCTAAACATAAAAAATTAAAAAAACATTTTCCTTAATGTATATTTTTCTGAGATTACTAAAGTTACTGTCCCCGCCACAACAACAAAAATACTTAAATACTGTACATGTGATTTTTGTCCTTCAAAAGTTTAATTGAAATATGGTATAATTCTATTTTATTCCTATGGAGGACTGCTCCTACTAGGGAGGGCCAATATGGCCGACCGTGTGTTCAAATCCTCTCAATGGCCAATACATAACAAAACGCCATCTAGGGCTTATATACATCATTCATTGGGTCTAAATGAGTTTACAGTCTGTAGGAGTGCGAGAAGATGCAGTGTTTTTCTTAGACACTCTAATCCATTTAGCCTATAGGCCAGTGCCATACAGGGCAGCGATGGTCTTGCACCATGGTTGAATGTGCAGGAGAAAGTAATTACACACAGAAACCTGCTATGTTAAAAGTCTATCAGTTGTTGTAAAGCCTGATGGGGCAAGATGTCTTTTTTACCGTTATCCCATAGGATATGAGAAGATTGAGGAAGCTACATCGAGGACCTCTATAGCTGACTTTGAGGATGCCAGACTTATATTCATCAATCAGCCTCAACTCACTAAGTTCTGCACCAATCATGTCAGGTAGCCCGAGTGTTTACATTTATAAATAAACTAATTTGTAGGCCTATGTTATTAGTTTGTAATGACCATTTTGCCAAGTCAATTCTTAGTAAACACCTGATAATGTCTGTCTCTCTCGCCTTTTCCAGCACAGCCAAATACAATGTGCTTACCTTCCTGCCTCGATTCCTATACGCTCAGTTCAGGAGGGCTGCTAACTCATTCTTCCTGTTCATTGCACTACTGCAGGTGGGTCTAAATAATTATACAATGTATTTTGCACATTTCAGCACTGTTTAGCAGACAGAAATTCTCACCTATCAGACACACATCGTGGTTGTTAAATGGATAGTTAACTTTTTAAAGTTTTACCTTATTAAACAACTTAATCGAAAATCGGTTTTGTAAAAAAAAAGGGTTAACTATCGCTTTAACACACAGACTAACTATGTCTCCATTCTCCTGGTAGCAAATTCCGGATGTTTCTCCCACAGGACGGTGGACTACCCTGGTTCCTTTGATCCTCATCCTGTTGGTGGCAGCCCTGAAGGAGATCGTTGAGGATCTGGTGAGGACCATAGAACTAGAATGACATTAAATATATCTATATTTCTATAGAGAGGAAATCCGTTATGTGTTCTCTGAAAACGTGCCCAAGTGCATGGCATGTCTGAAAGTCGTTCTTGACCGTGTGGTTTTTGATTTTCTTGAAACTGATTCCATAAAAAGGTCCTTTGGATGAAGGATGCTTGACATATAATAAAACATTGGACAGAGATAATTTCACATTTGAATGTTCTGCCCAACAGAAACGTCACAAAGCAGACAGGGTGGTCAACAGGAAGGAGGCCCAAGGTAAGAAACTGTTGAAATGATTTATCTATTACTGCTTTTCAAACAGGTGTAGGTTATTGGACATATTTTAGTATCAGGATTTTATTTGATTTTTTTACCTTTTATTTAACTAGGCAAGTCAGTTAAGAACAAATTCTTATTTTCAATGACAGCCTAGGAACAGTGGGTTAACTGCCTGTTCAGGGGCAGAACGGCAGATTTGTACCTTGTCAGCTCAGGGATTTGAACTTGCAACCTTTCGGGTACTAGTCCAACGCTCTAACCACTAGGCTACCCTGCCGCCCCTAACATAGTTTTCTCTCTGTGTCCCCCTCCTCTTCCTGTTTCCCTATTTCTGCCTTCTCTCTCTTTGTCAGTTCTGAGAAATGGAGCATGGGAGATTGTTCACTGGGAGAAGGTATGTCCCTCAATCTCAGGCCAGAGTCAGGTATTTTCTGCTTACTTTCTCTGCCTTCAGATGGGCTAAATCCTAGTTGTTGTTTGATGTCTAGTGATTCAATGGTTAAATTGAGCCACGGTCTGTCACTGAATAGGGTGTACATTTAAGTTGTCATATTTTAAGTTGTCATATTTTACATTGCCTAGTAGTTTATTCTTCATTAGGGGGGAGAGACTTAGGATTCAGACCTAGCTACTGATTTAAACACATGTAAACTCAGCAAAAAAAGAAACGTCCTCTCACTGTCAACTGGAGTTTATTTTCAGCAAACGTAACATGTGTAAATATTTGTGTGAACATAACAAGATTTAAGAACTGAGACAAACTGAACAAGTTCCACAGACATGTGTCTAACAGAAATTGAATAATGTGTCCCTGAACAAAGAGGGGTCAAAATCAAAAGAAACAGTCAGTATCTGGTGTGGCCACCAGTTGCATTAAGTACTGCAGTGCATCTCCTCCTCATGGACTGCACCAGATTTGCCCGTTCTTCCTGTGAGATGTTACCCCACTCTTCCACCGAGGCACCTGCAAGTTCCCGGACATTTCTGGGGGGAATGGCCCTAGCCCTCACTCTCCGATCCAACAGGTCCCAGACGTGCTCAATGGGATTGAGATCCGGGCTCTTCGCTGGCCATGGCAGAACACTGACATTCCTGTCTTGCAGGAAATCATGCACAGAATGAGCAGCATGGCTGGTGGCATTGTCATGCTGGAGGGTCATGTCAGGATGAGCCTGCAGGAAGGGTACCACATGAGGGAGGAGGATGTCTTCCCTGTAACGCACAGCGTTGAGATTGCCTGCAATGACAGCAAGCTCAGTCCGATGATGCTGTGACCCTCCACCTCCAAATCGATCCCTCCCCAGAGAACAGGCCTCGGTGTAACGCTCATTCCTTTGACGATAAACGCGAATCCAACCATCACCCCTGGTGACACAAAACCGCGACTCGTCAGTGAAGAGCACTTTTTGCCAGTCATGTCTGGTCCAGCGACGGTGGGTTTGTGCCCATAGGCGACATTGTTGCTGGTGATGTCTGGTGAGGACCTACCTTACAACAGGCCTACAAGCCCTCAGTCCAGCCTCTCTCAGCCTATTGAGGACAGTCTGAGCACTGATGGAGGGATTGTGCGTTGCTAGTGTAACTCGGGCAGATATTGTTGCCATCCTGTACCTGTCCCGCAGGTGTGATGTTCGGATGTACCGATCCTGTGCAGGTGTTGTTACACGTGGTCTGCCACTGGGAGGACAATCAGCTGTCCCGTCCCGTCTCCCTGTAGCGCTGTCTTAGGCGTCTCACAGTACGGACATTGCAATTTATTTCCTTGGCCACATCTGCAGTCCTCATGCCTCCTTGCAGCATGCCTAAGGCACGTTCACGCAGATGAGCAGGGACCCTGTGCATCTTTCTTTTGGTGTTTTTCAGAGTCAGTAGAAAGGCCTCTTTAGTGTCCTAAGTTTTCATAACTGTGACCTTAATTGCCTACCATCTGTAAGCTGTTAGTGTCTTAACGACCGTTCCACAGGTGCATGTTCATTAATTGTTTATGGTTCATTGAACAAGCATGGGAAACAGTGTTTTAAACCCTTTACAATGAAGATCTGTGAAGTTATTTGGATTTTTTACGAATTATCTTTGAAAGACAGGGTCCTGAAAAAGGGACGTTTCTTTTTTTGCTGAGTTTGTGTTTATCTCCATAATGTCTAGTAACTGCTGTAGTGTTCTTTGCAGGTAGAGGTGGGAGATGTAGTCACATTAAATGGGAGAGAATACATCCCTGCAGACTCGATCGTGCTGTCCTCCAGTTAGTGCTAGAAACACAGACGGTAGATTGGTCGTTTGTTGTGGTTATGCTTCTCTGCTTTAGGCTTCGGTAATCTCTGTGCCCTTCTAGCTTCAGTAGGTCACGCTATCTGTGTTAGCTGTTCTGATGTCTTGTTTTGAAGTAGTCTCACTCTTTCTTTCCCTTCCTCTCCCCTTCCCGACATTCCCTGTGTTCTGTCTGTGTGCCCGTGTTTCTGTCCCCACCCCCTACCGTTCCCTGGTTGCTCCTGATACGTTCTTTTGCGGGTAACTTAGGTGACGGTCGGGGACGTAGTCAGAGCCAGTGACGGGGACCACCTCCCGGCGGACCTCGTCCTGCTGGCGTCCAGGTCGGGGGTCTTGTCGTCTACTGGCTATGGGGCTGAAATCAAACCCTTTGTACAGTGTTGCACCTATCACCTTTTTACTAGTCCACGTGGTTGTAAAGGACACAAGAGGAAGAAAGGATCCTACTTAATTATTTGAACATGCTCAATGCCAAATGCCCCGTGTCATACTTGAATCCTGCGGAGCGGGACTGCTTCCCTTGTTGACACGATCTCTGTTTGTACCAGGCCATCATCTCTTCCTCTCTGCGTTACTGTCTAAAATCAAAGGACTAGCTAGGTTATTGTACTGATAACAAACCTAGTTATTAGACCACAGAGCACTCATCTTGGAGTTTAGTGCTTTACTGTCTCCCTGTTGCTATGGCTACTGTAGCATTGCTGTTCTCTCCCTGGATCTCTTTCCCTATTGTTAGATAACTTCTGTGAACACCATTATAGAGCAATTCTAGATTGTTTTGACGGTCACTTTCTCTTCACCAGCGAGCCACATGCTATGTGCTACATCGAGACTTCGAATTTAGACGGGGAGACCAACCTAAAGATACGACAGGTGAAGGTTCTTAATTCACACACACACACACACACACACACACACACACACACACACACACACACACACACACACACACACACACACACACACACACACACACAAACATACCACTTACTACGTTATTGTGGCCCAGATAGGAGTCAGCTCAGTCAGCTCATCAACTCACCCCTGCACCTCTTCCTTCCCCAACCAGGGTCTTCAGGTCACAGCGGATGACAAGGATGCTGATAGTCTGTCGCGGTTGAGCGGGTGCATGGAGTGCGAAAGCCCCAATCGCCACCTCTACGACTTTGTAGGCGTCATCCGATTAGAGGGTCGTAGGTGAGAGAGATCTACCTGTCTATCAATCAATTATATATATATATCTGTATAGGTCCTAGCCCTTTCTACAGCAACAGTAACCCAGCCTAGACCTCCATAGAACATTCAGCAGCACAGTGCCAAGGAAAAGTTCTGTCTTAGTATTCTTTCATACAGTCCTTTCAGAAAGTATCCACCCTCTGACCCAGCTTACATAGCCAGTGTGAATCATTCATTCCTAGGGTTTCCCAAGGAATCCTCCAACCAGTGTTTCTGGAAAACCTGGGAAACCCTACTAATTCCGTCTCTTACCCCTGATATCCACCGATCCGTTCTCCCCAGTCCCGTCCCTTTAGGTCCGGAGCAGATCCTTCTCCGTGGAGCCCGGCTCCGGAACACCCAGTGGGTGAACGGCATGGTGGTGTACACAGGGCACGACACCAAGCTGATGCAGAACAGCACGCGGCCTCCGCTTAAGCTGTCCAGCGTGGAGCACATCACCAACACCCTGATCCTGGCGCTGTTCGGCTGCCTGCTGGTCATCTCCCTGGTCTGCTCGGCCGGACAGACACTCTGGAAGACCCAGCACGGGGACTTCGCCTGGTACATGGACCTCAACTGTGAGTACTTTACTTTTCTTTATGTTAAGTTACTTTATGTTAAGTTACTTTATGTTAAGTTACTTTATGTTAAGTTACTTTATGTTACGTTTTATTACTTTATGTTAAATTCTACTTTGCGTTATGCTACTTTACGCTATTCTACTTTACGTTATTCTACTTTATTTTACTTTATTCTATTAGTACAACGTGATGTAGGATGGATACGATCATGGAGGCACTTTATATCAGACTGATATATTATTAGATCAAACATTACATTGGAATTATCCATCTGTAACTTCTGTATGATCCCAATTTAGTACCCAGTAAATGTCTGATGTATAATAATTTACATTAACCATTACCCTTTCAGTAAATGTCTGATGTATAATAATTTACATTAACCATTACCTTCTCAGTAAATGTCTGATGTATAATAATTTACATTAACCATTACCCTCTCAGTAAATGTCTGATGTATAATAATTTACATGAACCATTACCCTCTCAGTAAATGTAATGACATTTTGTTTTTATTTCTTTACCACTGTTGTCTTAATAGCTCCAGGTAACAACCTTTCTCAGAGGCCTGTAGAAATGTTTTTGTTTGTATCCCCCAGACTAGTGACTTAGACCTCATTCTTCATTAAAATAGAGCTTGTTTAGAAGTAGAGCTGTAGATGATTTGATATGTGAATTCGATGGCCCATTGTAAACAATGTGTCTCGTGTCTACCTAGCTAGTCATGTTTTAAAGGCATACTGTAGCAAAACAAAAAACGAGTGTTCAGATTATAACTCACTATTTTTTTTAAACTCTGTTTTGCACCGTTTTATCCCTAATGAACATGTCCCAGGTCTAAAGAAAGGGTTTGTTGTGGCATCTGACATTCAAATTAGATTGAAGGTAATTTCTCTGTGTAACTTTGTGTAACTCCTTCCTACCAGATGGAGGCGCTGCCAACTTTGGCCTCAACTTCCTCACCTTCATCATCCTCTTCAACAACCTCATCCCCATCAGTCTACTGGTCACCCTGGAGGTCATCAAGTTCATCCAGGCTTACTTCATCAACTGGGTGGGAAAATCACTGCACTACACAACCTCTTACTTCATCAACTGGGTGGGAAAATCACTGCACTATACAGCCTCTTACTTCATCAACTGGGTGGGAAAATCACTGCACTATACAGCCTCTTACTTCATCAACTGGGTGGGAAAATCACTGCACTATACAGCCTCTTACTTCATCAACTGGGTGGGAAAATCACTGCACTATACAGCCTCTTACTTCATCAACTGGGTGGGAAAATCACTGCACTATACAGCCTCTTACTTCATCAACTGGGTGGGAAAATCACTGCACTACACAGCCTCTTACTTCATCAACTGGGTGGGAAAATCCCTGCACTATACAGCCTCTTACTTCATCAACTGGGTGGGAAAATCACTGCACTACACAGCCTCTTACTTCATCAACTGGGTGGGAAAATCACTGCACTATACAGCCTCTTACTTCATCAACTGGGTGGGAAAATCACTGCACTATACAGCCTCTTACTTCATCAACTGGGTGGGAAAATCACTGCACTACACAGCCTCTTACTTCATCAACTGGGTGGGAAAATCACTGCACTATACAGCCTCTTACTTCATCAACTGGGTGGGAAA
Source organism: Salvelinus namaycush (assembly GCF_016432855.1). NCBI lineage: Eukaryota > Metazoa > Chordata > Actinopteri > Salmoniformes > Salmonidae > Salvelinus > Salvelinus namaycush. The sequence goes on from NC_052321.1 coordinate 6,345,550, forward strand.
ATCACTGCACTACACAGCCTCTTACTTCATCAACTGGGTGGGAAAATCACTGCACTATACAGCCTCTTACTTCATCAACTGGGTGGGAAAATCACTGCACTATACAGCCTCTTACTTCATCAACTGGGTGGGAAAATCACTGCACTACACAGCCTCTTACTTCATCAACTGGGTGGGAAAATCACTGCACTATACAGCCTCTTACTTCATCAACTGGGTGGGAAAATCACTGCACTACACAGCCTCTTACTTCATCAACTGGGTGGGAAAATCACTGCACTACACAGCCTCTTACTTGGTATCTCAGAGTGGCGGTCAATTTCAATTTAATTCTGGTAGTGAACACTAAGTAGAAGTTTAAATGGAAAAATACCACAGGAGTAAATGTATCTACTTAAAAAGTTTGGTGATTTAAGTTTTGGCAAATATGGAATTTGATCTAGTATACGTGAGTGAGCATACAAATTGATGTCCGTACTATGGTAGATTTGGGACATTCAATTTATACAATGACTTTCTCCACATCTTGTGTATTGGGGATGTGATTGTGTTTGTGTTCAGGACATGGATATGCATTATGAGCCTACGGATACCTCTGCCGTGGCACGGACGTCCAACCTAAACGAGGAACTGGGCCAGGTCAAATACATCTTCTCTGACAAAACAGGCACCCTCACCTGCAACGTGATGCAGTTTAAAAAGTGCACCATCGCCGGTGTCGCCTACGGGTGAGAAGGACTTGGCGTTAATCCAACCATTTTATAGGCATGAATTAGCATGAATAATACTATGTACTTTGCTGGATAGGTAGAGTTGAAGTCGGAAGTTAACATACACCTTAGCCAAATATATTTAAACTCAACTTTTCACAATTCCTGACATTTAATCCCAGTAAAAATTCCCTGTTTTAGGTCAGTTAGGATCAGCACTTTATTTAAAGAATGTGAAATGTCAGAATAATAGTAGAGAGAATGATTTACTTCAGCTTTTATTTCTTTCATCACATTCCCAGTGGGTCAGAAGTTTACATACACTCAATTAGTATTTGGTAGCATTGCCTTTAAATTGTTTAACTTAGGTCAAACGTTTCAGGTAGCCTTCCACAAGCTTCCCACAATAAGTTGGGTGAATTTTGTCCCATTCCTCCTGACAGAGCTGGTGTAACTGAGTCAGGTTTGTAGGCCTCTTTTCTCGCACACGCTTTTTCAGTTCTGCCCACAAATGTTCTATGGGATTGAGGTCAGGGCTTTGTGATGGCCACTCCAATGCCTTGACTTTGTTGTCCTTAAGCCATTTTGCCACAACTTTGGAAGTATGCTTGGGGTCATTGTCCATTGTCGTGGAGAATCGTCTCAGAAATATAACACTCTTACAAGAACTTGTGAATTCAATATAGGCTTTAATACAAAGTATATCATTAGCCTAGATGGTCCGTGGAACACACACCTTCCCAGAGCACTGGCTCTGTCTTTATACACACACAGCATATGAGTTAATCACATATGTTAATTAAATTACTTCCCTTAGGTCATCTGCCACCATTATCTTTCATCTCAGGCTTCCTGCTTGTTTACGCCCAATAACGCCTGTATCCGCTCTTGATTAGATTACAATGGTGGCAGGACCCTCTCGTGTCCTAAAATTAATATATGTCTATCTTACCCTAAGCACTTATGGCCTTACCTCTATTTAATCTTCATAATGGTGTCCTGCTCTTTCCATAAATGCACTTTAAGTGTCACCTCCTCCTTTTTACCCTAAGCAGTTATGCACTTTAAAGCACGTATGGCTTCGGCCATTATACTATCTGTTATTTCTAGGTTTCCTGTTTTTACCAGAATGGCAAATGCACTCACGTGTTGCCTTCTCCTCTTGTAGTCTAATGTACACCTATCTTTTGCTCAATTGTGTCATATCTGTCTCTATATGTCTAAGCACTTACTCCTACACCATTTGGAAGACCCATTTGCGACCAAGCTTTAACTTCCTGACTGATGTATTGAGGTGTTCCTTCAATATATCCACATAATTTTCCTTTCTCATGATGCCATCTATTTTGTGCACCAGCCCCTCCTGCAGCAAAGCACCCCCACAACATGATGCTGCCACCCCCGTGCTTCACGGTTGGGATGGTGTTCTCCGGCTTGCAAGACTCCCGCTTTTTCTCCAAACATAACGACGGTCATTATGGCCAAACAGTTCTATTTTTGTTTCATCAGACCAGAGGACATTTCTCCAAAAAGTGCGATCTTTGTCCCCATGTGTAGTTGCAAACCGTAGTTTGGCTTTTTTATGGCGGTTTTGGAGCAGTGGCTTCTTCCTTGCTGAGCGGCCTTTCAGGTTATGTCGATATAGGACTTGTTTTTACTGTGGATAAAGATACTTTTGTACCCGTTTCCTCCAGCATCTTCACAAGGTCCTTTGCTGTTGTTCTGGGATTGTTTTGCACTTTTCGCACCAAAGTACGTTCATCTCTAGGAGACAGAACGCTTCTCCTTCCTGAGCGGTATGACGGCTGCGTGGTCCCATGGTGTTTATACTTGCGTACTATTGTTTGTACAGATGAACGTGGTACCTTCAGGCTTTTGGAATTGCTCCCAAGGATGAACCAGACTCGTGGAGGTCTACAGTTTCTTTTCTGAGGTCTTGGCTGATTTCTTTTGATTTTCCCATGATGTCAAGCAAAGTGGCACTGAGCTTAAAGGTAGGCCTTGAAATACATCCACAGGTACACCTCCAATTGACACAAATTATGAGAAGCTTCTAAAGCCATGACATCTTTTTCTGGAATTTTTCAAGCTGTTTAAAGGCACAGTCAATTTAGTGTATGTAAACTTCTGACCCACTGGAATTGTGATACAGTGAATTATAATCTGTATCTAAAAATTTGTGGAAGAGATGAAAAACAAGTTTTAATGACTCCAACCTAAGTGTATGTAAACTTCCGACTTCAACTGTATCTCGTTGTCTTTTACTGTAGTGCTTGTCCACACAGTTATGTGGTGTAGTACATATCTTTATTCTCATCTCAATTGTAAACATATTTAAAATTGTTGATAAACCAAACATGTCAGTATGTAATATTAGTAGTTGTTGTTGTCTGAAAGGCACAACACAGACAATCCTGAGGAAGAGGGCTTTGGCGATCCGACTTTACCGGAGAATCTCCACAATGATCACGTGAGTACATAACATTAGACTATGTACTAGCTATCAGTATCAACGTTTTTTGAATCTCTTTTTTTGTGTGTGTGTCATGTATTAATTGTGTTTGTGTGTATGCGCCCAGCCCACAGCCACTATTATCCAAGACTTTCTGACCATGATGGCTGTGTGCCACACTGCTGTTCCTGAGAAGACTGAGGACACTATCGTCTATCAGGCCTCTTCCCCAGGTACACACGTCTACAATACCATGCTCTAGCTCTCAAATGCATTGGATTGCACCTCTTCTACTATATTACACCTCTTGTACTATATTGCACCTCTTGTACTATATTGCACCTCTTGTACTATATTGCACCTCTTGTACTATATTGCACCTCTTGTACTATATTGCACCTCTTGTACTATATTGCACCTCTTGTACTATATTGCACCTCTTGTACTATATTGCACCTCTTGTACTATATTGCACCTCTTGTACTATATTGCACCTCTTGTACTATATTGCACCTCTTGTACTATATTGCACCTCTTGTACTATATTGCACCTCTTGTACTATATTGCACCTCTTCTACTATATTGCACCTCTTCTACTATATTACACCTCTTCTACTATATTACACCTCTTCTACTATATTACACCTCTTTTACCTCCTCTACTATATTACATCTCTTTTACTATATTGTACCTCTTCTACTATATTACACCTCTTCTACTATATTACACCTCTTCTACTATATTGCACCTCTTCTACTATATTACACCTCTTCTACTATATTACATCTCTTCTACTATATTACACCTCTTCTACTATATTACACCTCTTTTACCTCCTCTACTATATTACATCTCTTTTACTATATTGTACCTCTTCTACTATATTACACCTCTTCTACTATATTGCACCTCTTCTACTATATTACACCTCTTCTACTATATTACACCTCTTCTACTATATTACATCTCTTCTACTATATTACACCTCTTCTACTATATTACACCTCTTTTACCTCCTCTACTATATTACATCTCTTTTACTATATTGTACCTCTTCTACTATATTACACATATTCTACTATATTACATCTATTCTACCTCCTCTACTATATTACTCCTCTTTTACTATATTACACCTCTTTTACTATATTACACCTCTTTTACTATATTACACCTCTTGTACTATATTACACCTCTTCTACTATATTACATCTCTTCTACTATATTACACCTCTTCTACTATATTACACCTCTTCTACTATATTACACCTCTTTTACCTCCTCTACTATATTACATCTCTTTTACTATATTGTACCTCTTCTACTATATTACACATATTCTACTATATTACATCTATTCTACCTCCTCTACTATATTACTCCTCTTTTACTATATTACACCTCTTCTACTATATTACACCTCTTCTACTATATTACACCTCTTCTACTATATTACACCTCTTCTACTATATTACACCTCTTCTACTATATTACACCTCTTCTACTATATTACATCTCTTCTACTATATTACACCTCTTCTACTATATTACACCTCTTCTACTATATTACACCTCTTCTAATATATTACACCTCTTCTACTATATTACACCTCTTCTACTATATTACACCTCTTCTACTATATTACATCTCTTCTACTATATTACACCTCTTCTACTATATTACACCTCTTCTACTATATTGCACCTCTTCTAATATATTGCACCTCTTCTAATATATTACACCTCTTCTACTATATTACATCTCCTACTATATTACACCTCTTCTACCTCCTCTACTATATTACATCTCTTCTACCTCCTCTACTATATTACATCTCTTCTACCTCCTCTACTATATTACACCTCTTCTACTATATTACACCTCTTCTACTATATTACATCTCTTCTACTATATTACACCTCTTCTACTATATTACACCTCTTCTACCTCCTCTACTATATTACATCTCTTCTACCTCCTCTATTATATTACATCTCTTCTACCCCCTCTACTATATTACATCTCTTCTACTATATTACACCTCTTCTACTATATTACACCTCTTCTACTATATTACATCTCTTCTACTATATTACATCTCTTCTACTATATTACACCTCTTCTACCTCCTCTACTATATTACACCTCTTCTACCTCCTCTACTATATTACATCTCTTCTACCTCCTCTACTATATTACATCTCTTTTACTATATTGTACCTCTTCTACTATATTACACATTCTACTATATTACATCTATTCTACCTCCTCTACTATATTACACCTCTTCTACCTCCTCTACTATATTACATCTCTTCTACCTCTTTTACTATATTACACCTCTTTTACTATATTGTACCTCTTCTACTATATTACACCTCTTCTAATATATTACACCTCTTCTACTATATTACATCTCTTCTACTATATTACACCTCTTCTACCTCCTCTACTATATTACACCTCTTCTACTATATTACACCTCTTCTACCTCCTCTACTATATTGTACCTCTTCTACTATATTGTACCTCTTCTACTATATTACACCTCTTCTACTATATTACACCTCTTCTACCTCCTCTACTATATTACACCTCTTACTATATTGCTCCTCTTTTACTATATTACACCTCTTCTAATATATTGCACCTCTTCTAATATATTACACCTCTTCTAATATATTACACCTCTTCTACTATATTACACCTCTTCTACTATATTACACCTCTTCTACTATATTACACCTCTTCTACTATATTACACCTCTTCTACTATATTACACCTCTTCTACTATATTACACCTCTTCTACTATATTACACCTCTTCTACTATATTACACCTCTTCTACCTCCTCTACTATATTACATCTCTTCTACCTCCTCTACTATATTACATCTCTTCTACTATATTACACCTCTTCTACCTCCTCTACTATATTACACCTCTTCTACTATATTACACCTCTTCTACCTCTTCTACTATATTGTACCTCTTCTACTATATTCTACCTCCTCTACTATATTACACCTCTTCTACTATATTACACCTCTTCTACCTCCTCTACTATATTGTACCTCTTCTACTATATTGTACCTCTTCTACTATATTACACCTCTTCTACTATATTACACCTCTTCTACCTCCTCTACTATATTACACCTCTTACTATATTGCTCCTCTTTTACTATATTACACCTCTTCTAATATATTGCACCTCTTCTAATATATTACACCTCTTCTAATATATTACACCTCTTCTACTATATTACACCTCTTCTACTATATTACACCTCTTCTACTATATTACACCTCTTCTACTATATTACACCTCTTCTACTATATTACACCTCTTCTACTATATTACACCTCTTCTACTATATTACACCTCTTCTACTATATTACACCTCTTCTACTATATTACACCTCTTCTACCTCCTCTACTATATTACATCTCTTCTACCTCCTCTACTATATTACATCTCTTCTACTATATTACACCTCTTCTACCTCCTCTACTATATTACACCTCTTCTACTATATTACACCTCTTCTACCTCCTCTACTATATTGTACCTCTTCTACTATATTGTACCTCTTCTACTATATTACACCTCTTCTACTATATTACACCTCTTCTACCTCCTCTACTATATTACACCTCTTACTATATTGCTCCTCTTTTACTATATTACACCTCTTCTAATATATTGCACCTCTTCTAATATATTACACCTCTTCTAATATATTACACCTCTTCTACTATATTACACCTCTTCTACTATATTACACCTCTTCTACTATATTACACCTCTTCTACTATATTACACCTCTTCTACTATATTACACCTCTTCTACCTCCTCTACTATATTACATCTTCTACCTCCTCTACTATATTACATCTCTTTTACTATATTACATCTATTCTACCTCCTCTACTATATTACTCCTCTTTTACTATATTACACCTCTTTTACTATATTACACCTCTTTTACTATATTGTACCTCTTCTACTATATTACACCTCTTCTACTATATTACACCTCTTCTACTATATTACACCTCTTCTACTATATTACACCTCTTCTACTATATTACACCTCTTCTACTATATTACACCTCTTCTACCTCCTCTACTATATTACACCTCTTCTACTACATTACACCTCTTCTACCTCCTCTACTATATTGTACCTCTTCTAATACATTACAGCTCTTCTACTATATTACACCTCTTCTACCTCCTCTACTATATTGTACCTCTTCTACTACATTACAGCTCTTCTACTATATTACACCTCTTCTACTATATTACACCTCTTCTACTATATTACACCTCTTCTACTATATTACACCTCTTCTACCTCCTCTACTATATTACACCTCTTCTACTACATTACACCTCTTCTACCTCCTCTACTATATTGTACCTCTTCTACTACATTACACCTCTTCTACTACATTACACCTCTTCTACTATATTACACCTCTTCTACTATATTACACCTCTTCTACTATATTACACCTCTTCTACTATATTACACCTCTTCTACCTCCTCTACTATATTACACCTCTTTTACTATATTGCTCCTCTTTTACTATATTGCACCTCTTCTAATATATTGCACCTCTTCTAATATATTACACCTCTTCTACTATATTACATCTCTTCTACTATATTACACCTCTTCTACCTCCTCTACTATATTACACCTCTTCTACCTCCTCTACTATATTACATCTCTTCTACCTCCTCTACTATATTACATCTCTTTTACTATATTGTACCTCTTCTACTATATTACACCTCTTCTACCTCCTCTACTATATTACACCTCTTCTACCTCCTCTACTATATTACACCTCTTCTACCTCCTCTACTATATTACATCTCTTCTACCTCCTCTACTATATTACATCTCTTTTACTATATTGTACCTCCTCTACTATATTACATCTCTTCTACTATATTACATCTCTTCTACCTCCTCTACTATATTACATCTCTTCTACTATATTACATCTCTTCTACCTCCTCTACTATATTGTACCTCTTCTACTACATTACAGCTCTTCTACTATATTACACCTCTTCTACTATATTACACCTCTTCTACTATATTACACCTCTTCTACTATATTACATCTCTTCTACTATATTACATCTCTTCTACTATATTACACCTCTTCTACCTCCTCTACTATATTACATCTCTTCTACCTCCTCTAATATATTACATCTCTTTTACTATATTGTACCTCTTCTACTATATTACACATATTCTACTATATTACATCTATTCTACCTCCTCTACTATATTACTCCTCTTTTACTATATTACACCTCTTTTACTATATTACACCTCTTCTACTATATTACACCTCTTCTACTATATTACACCTCTTCTACTATATTACACCTCTTCTACTATATTACACCTCTTCTACTATATTACACCTCTTCTACCTCCTCTACTATATTACACCTCTTCTACTATATTACACCTCTTCTACTATATTACATATCTTCTACTATATTACACCTCTTCTACTATATTACACCTCTTCTACTATATTACATATCTTCTACTATATTACACCTCTTCTACTATATTACACCTCTTCTACTATATTACATCTCTTCTACCTCCTCTACTATATTACACCTCTTCTACTATATTACACCTCTTCTACCTCTTCTACTATATTACACCTCTTCTACTATATTACACCTCTTCTACCTCCTCTACTATATTACACCTCTTACTATATTGCTCCTCTTTTACTATATTACACCTCTTCTAATATATTACACCTCTTCTACTATATTACATCTCTTCTACTATATTACACCTCTTCTACCTCCTCTACTATATTACACCTCTTCTACCTCCTCTACTATATTACATCTCTCCTACCTCCTCTACTATATTACATCTCTTCTACCTCCTCTACTATATTACATCTCTTCTACCTCCTCTACTATATTACACCTCTTCTAATATATTACACCTCTTCTACTATATTACATCTCTTCTACTATATTACACCTCTTCTACCTCCTCTACTATATTACATCTCTTCTACCTCCTCTAATATATTACATCTCTTTTACTATATTGTACCTCTTCTACTATATTACACATATTCTACTATATTACATCTATTCTACCTCCTCTACTATATTACACCTCTTCTACTATATTACACCTCTTCTACCTCCTCTACTATATTACACCTCTTCTACTATATTGTACCTCTTCTACTATATTACACCTCTTCTACTATATTACACCTCTTCTACCTCCTCTACTATATTACACCTCTTACTATATTGCTCCTCTTTTACTATATTACACCTCTTCTAATATTGCACCTCTTCTAATATATTGCACCTCTTCTAATATATTGCACCTCTTCTACTATATTACACCTCTTCTACTATATTACACCTCTTCTACTATATTACACCTCTTCTACTATATTACACCTCTTCTACCTCCTCTACTATATTACACCTCTTACTATATTGCTCCTCTTTTACTATATTACACATATTCTACTATATTACATCTATTCTACCTCCTCTACTATATTACTCCTCTTTTACTATATTACACCTCTTTTACTATATTACACCTCTTCTACTATATTACACCTCTTCTACTATATTACACCTCTTCTACTATATTACACCTCTTCTACTATATTACACCTCTTCTACTATATTACACCTCTTCTACTATATTACACCTCTTCTACCTCCTCTACTATATTACACCTCTTCTACTATATTACACCTCTTCTACCTCCTCTACTATATTACACCTCTTCTACTATATTGTACCTCTTCTACTATATTACACCTCTTCTACTATATTACACCTCTTCTACCTCCTCTACTATATTACACCTCTTACTATATTGCTCCTCTTTTACTATATTACACCTCTTCTAATATATTACACCTCTTCTACTATATTACATCTCTTCTACTATATTACACCTCTTCTACCTCCTCTACTATATTACATCTCTTCTACCTCCTCTAATATATTACATCTCTTTTACTATATTGTACCTCTTCTACTATATTACACATATTCTACTATATTACATCTATTCTACCTCCTCTACTATATTACACCTCTTCTACTATATTACACCTCTTCTACCTCCTCTACTATATTACACCTCTTCTACTATATTGTACCTCTTCTACTATATTACACCTCTTCTACTATATTACACCTCTTCTACCTCCTCTACTATATTACACCTCTTACTATATTGCTCCTCTTTTACTATATTACACCTCTTCTAATATTGCACCTCTTCTAATATATTGCACCTCTTCTAATATATTGCACCTCTTCTAATATATTGCACCTCTTCTACTATATTACACCTCTTCTACTATATTACACCTCTTCTACCTCCTCTACTATATTACACCTCTTACTATATTGCTCCTCTTTTACTATATTACACCTCTTCTAATATATTGCACCTCCTCTACTATATTGCTCCTCTTTTACTATATTACACCTCTTCTAATATATTGCACCTCCTCTACTATATTGCACCACTTCTACTATATTACAGCTCTTCTAATATATTACAGCTCTTCTACTATTGCCTTTATGACGTTGTACAGTCTAATCTTTGATTCTAGAATGATTCTACACCTTCACTCCTGAAATATGAATATCCCCAACAATCTCAAGTTCACTTATTACGACGTTCTTTCCCCTGTCTAGATGAAGGGGCCCTGGTGAGAGCAGCCAGCAGCCTGGGCTTTGTATTCTCTGGACGAACCCCAGACTCAGTCATCATACACGCTGTAAGTGGAACCAACTTATTATGCGATGCAGAATTAGAGTTAAACAATGTTTGTTTGAATCAGAGCCATATATTTACATTAATAGTTTGGATTTCTAGCTGCTATTTATGCTACATATTACTGTATAGGAACACATACCATTGTTTGTCTTTGTTACAGCTGGGAACAGAGCAAAGGTTTGAGTTGCTGAATGTCCTCGAATTTACAAGGTAGTTTTTTGTATGCATTTGATGAGTCTTATAGATGTGTCCTGTCTATTGTTGGACTGTATTTGTCTCTTGGTTCTCATTTGAAAACCCTGAACTTTACTCTTTCTTTAGTGATCGCAAAAGGATGTCGGTCATCATGCGCACACCGTCCGGGCGGATCCGACTTTACTGCAAAGGAGCGGTTAGTATGGACAACTAAGACTACACACATTTATATGTTTTATGTGTTCCTCAAAGGAAGATAATGCAACTCCAGAGTTTGCTTTTCACACATTCTCTAAAGGGCGATTGTACTTCCTGATTTGGCCTCATTTTGGATTTGGTTCATTAAGAAATGCTAGCCATGACTGAATTCAAACGTTAGTTGGTTTCGGGGTGTGGTTTGATGTGGGTGTCTCTTGTGTGTCTTCAGAGGTGGGAAGAGTTAGCCAAATCATTTCGCCAAATAACTTCAGCCAGCTGGTGTGCAACCGTGACAAAATTGGTTTCACTTTGGATAGCCCATTTCTGGGGATAGTTAGCGTCCATCAATAAATGACACATTGTAAATGGGACAATATTTTCATGTTCTTCATCTTTTAGTTTTCACATTAAATGCTTTCAATATTTGTATATGAATTTCTACAATTTCTAATCGGTTTGAGGTTAAGAGATTTGGAGCTATTGAACTTTTTCAAAACATTGTCTCATGTAATTTACTGATGGTCCCTAACTTGCTCCATAGGGATATGGAATGTCAAACTAAATTGACCATGGGCATTACATAGGAAGAAATGCTATCAAATGCTCGCAAATCTGTTTTGTACAAGACTGACTTTATGACCAAAAATATCCTATTTACACTTTGTAGTCAATTTTGACACTAGAATAAATGTTTCTGACTCATATTGATGACACATAGGGGAAGTTACTTTTTAGTGGCAGTCGCTCTTTAAAGCATTAACTGACATGCTTGTTGTTGGGTTGTTCCACCAATTAGGTGCCTTTTTGGGGGGAAAACTAAAACATTTTATTTCACCTAATTAAAAAATTCTGTCAACTTAATAAAACTTGTTTTCTCCCTTATCAAGACGTTAAATAAAAAAAAGTACTATATTAAGTGTCAAATAAAATAACAAGGTTGACAATAGCATCTTAAATCATCCATTAATCCCCTTTTGACAGGGGGAATGGAAGCTTGTTGTGTGCAACAGGGAGAGGCAATTGAATGCAAGCTTCACCAAAACATTTTAAATTGTTAAAACAGTCCTAGCCTGTTTATTTATGGGTAACAGCGTTGACGTGTTATGTTCGGCCCGCTCAGTTTTCCATCACAAAACACCAGAAAATTGCCAAAAAGAGTAGAACCAGCTCACCTGGTTTTACACCTATGATTTGACTTTTAATGTTCAATGTTTCTTTTGAAAAATGTATTTAAAAAAAAAAAAAAAAAAATGATAGATTCAGCATATTAAAACCAGAGTTCGGTTCACGTAACAGGGTTGAGCTTAAAATGAGTAGCAGGTTGTTGTTTTACATTTTAAAATGAATCACTAATAACAGGAAATAAATAATAATCTCCAGAAATGACTTTGTCAAAGCAACAAAATAACTATGGCTTTACAATGATGGTGAAAACATGGAGAAATGTTGGGCTTAAGTGGGTTAAAATCTTCCTTGAAAACACAGAGGATGCACAGAAGGACATGTCAAAATGCAGAATATTGATTCATATTAAAATCTGATTTATTGAATTTTCCATGTGGTCTATGTTAAAGGGCACTTCATTTCATATAACAGGCTTTTTAAAAATGTATTTGTGCACAATTTCTACTTAAAATATAATTTCATTCAAAGGGACGCAAAAGGCACTCATTTTGTGGAATGACCCTGTTATGTACTCAGATTTATAAAAAGGGAAGCCAGCTCTATAGCAACTTCGTCCCTTACCCTGGTTCTTTGAACACTTAGTCAACTACTGTCTGCTCCCCCTGCACTGTCAGTAAGACCTCACCACTTCAGCCTCCTGCACCATCGGAGATGCAACAATGGCAGGACTTGTGTACGTGGTCATTCTCTTGTCTGTGGCAGGTGTTCTGGGACAAAACGATGTGAGGAGTTTCTGTGCCTTGAAGGGGTCATCGGTGGATCTGCCCTGTCCTCTCAGCTAATCCCAGTTGGAGTTGAGTCACAGGAAAAAGTCTGGTGTAATCAATAGGTGAAGGGTGGACCTTTTTTTAATTTTTATTATTTTTAGATCTGAAACAGGATCGACGGTATGCAAGTCGTGTGGAGTTACCGTGGGACTAGAAAGGAGGACTGCACCCTGACCATCAGACCTGAGAAAAGGTGATAAACACAACGTATTACTTAAAACCTACAAGTCGGGTTGGAAAGATGGCTCAGGTGGAGTCGCCCTCTCTGTCACAGACCTGCAGGTGATAAGGTGGAATATACTGAACTGTAGCATCACCAGCACTCTGATTGGAAACCCCACCGACATCTGGTACTACAATGGACAACATGACTATATGAGAGCACTTCCCCTTTTACTTCATCTCCCGCTACCATTTGTGGACAAAATTTAAATCCAGCTACTCGTGTGCTGTAAAAGGCCATGGATATCTCCACTCTCCTGCAGTGTGTCTTTATGATCAAGACTTTTGGAGCGTCAGTTACACCAAGAGGAGTATCTGTGCCTTGAGGGGCTCATATGTGGCCAAATCCAGTATTTACACACATCCCAGTCATTACACAGAACAAGGTTCATGTTGGTTTTTAAAGAAGAATTCTGAAGATCTGAGGCCGTTTGGAATACCATGGGAACAATGGGAGTGACTCCATCCTGGCAATTTAAAGGCCTGAGAGAGAGTGACTCAGCTGAGGTACAGGTTCAGATTAGGAACGACACATTCACTTTCTGAGGAATATGCTGGCAGTCCTGGGGTTATCCTGACTGTCACAGACCTCCTGTTAGCGATGGATCCTACGTCTGTGTCCGAGGAGGAGAGAGTTGTCCTAAGATGCAGTATGAAATGTACTCTGGATCTCAACACAAACTTTATTTGGTATAAGAACAGACAGCCTGTACCAAAGAATGATGCCTACTCCATCAGCCTGTACCTAGACCCAGTAAGCGTTGAGGATACAGGCCGCTACTCCTGTGCTGTAAAGGGCCGTGAGGATCTCCACTCTCCTGAAGAGACTCAATGTCAGATACGGCCCAAAAAACACCTTTTGTGTCAATCAGTCCCTCTGGTGAAATAGTAGAGGGCAGTTCAGTGACTGAGCTGCAGCAGTGATGCCAACCCACCAGTGGACATTTTATACTTGTTGTATTTCAATAATACAACTTTGCGAAGTGTATTCGGACACAGTTATCGCATCACTAACGTCAGGTCTGAGGACAGTGGCCAATACCATTGTGATGCCAAGAATGAAAGAGGATTGATGAACTCCAAGCGCTGAGATGATCATTGTAGCATCTCTCCAGACTCCAGTGTTTTCCTGGGTTCCTGTGGTGGGGGCGGGGGTCTGTCCTGGATGCTGGAGCTCTTCTAGTCCTCATCTGCTGGATTCTGAAGAGGAAGGTCCACAGGAGGAGGTGATACCATAACAGTCACACATAGTGTTCACCCTAACCCCAACAATGACACGTACACAGCTCTGAACATAAGGGTCCAGGTCCCTTGAGTACGACACACTGGCAAGTGTGAGGGACTACGCCATTGACATGCACACATCTCCTCAGAGAGATGCTCAACCCCCAGTGTATAAGAACATGCAGAGGAGAGAATAACCACAGGACCCGGACTGAAGAGGATCACCACAGGACCCGGACTGAAGAGGATCACCACAGGACCCGGACTGAAGAGGATCACCACAGGACCCGGACTGAAGAGGATCACCACAGGACCCGGACTGAAGAGGATCCCCACAGGACCCGGACTGAAGAGGATCCCCACAGGACCCGGACTGAAGAGGATCCCCACAGGACCCGGACTGAAGAGGATCCCCACAGGACCCGGACTGAAGAGGATCCCCACAGGACCCGGACTGAAGAGGATCCCCACAGGACCCGGACTGAAGAGGATCCCCACAGGACCCGGACTGAAGAGGATCCCCACAGGACCCGGACTGAAGAGGATCCCCACAGAACATGGACTGAAGAGGATCACCACAGGACCCGGACTGAAGAGGATCACCACAGGACCCGGACTGAAGAGGATCACCACAGGACCCGGACTGAAGGGCCTTGGCACAGAGAGTCACTGCAACAAGCCAAAGCTAGTCCTAACATTTATCTACCCCTGCTATCGTAACGACCTATCTGGAAGTTTTATTTTATTTGTTATTGAATATTGAATTTTAATTATCTTCTCTTGAAATTCTCATTATCTATGTTGATGAATGCAGTATATTGGATTATGTAGCCTACATATTTATGTCTATAGTAGTTTATGTTCTAACGTTGGGATTTGCTATTTCCGCATTTTTTTATTACAACCTACTTTTCTCAGCTGCTAAAAGTGGTTTATATTAGTAAAAGCCTTTTAATGTTTTTTGCTTCTGGAACAAATTGCTCTTGATATACACTCAGAGGCCAGTTTATTAGGTACACCACCACGTTCACAAATGATTCGCTCCTACAGACAGTGAGTTACGTGGCCGTGGCTTGCTATAGAAAGCAGGCAGACAGGCATTGAGACATTCAGTTACTGTTCGATTGAACGTTAGAATGGGCAAAACGAGTGACCTAAGCGACATTGAGTGTGGTATGATCGTCGCTGTCAGGCACACCGGTTCCAGAATCTCAGAAACGGACGGCCTCCTGGGCTTTTCACACACAACAGTGTCTAGGGTTTACCGGGATTGGACAAACAAAAGACATCCAGTCAGCGGCAGTCCTGTGGGTGAAAACAGCTCGTTGATGAGAGGTTGAAGGAGAATGGCAAGAGTCATGGAAGCTAACAGGCGTCCCACAAACGGGCAAATAACGGCACAGTACAACAGTGGTGTGCAGAACGACATCTCGAAACGCACAACTCGTCGGATGGGCTATTGCAGCAGACGACCACACCGGGTTCCACTCATATCAGCTAAAAACAAGGCTCGAGTGGGCACGCGATCACACTCACTGGACAATTGAGGAGTTGAAAAACATTGCCTGGTCTGATGAATCTCGGTTCCTGTTGTCATGCTGATGGCAGAGTCGGGATTAAGCGTCAGCAACATGAGTCCATGGCTCCATCCTGCCTGGTGTCAACGGTACAGGCTGGTGGGGGTGGTGTAATGGTTTGGGTCCCTTGATACCAATTGAGCAACGTTTGAACTCCACATCGTATCTGAACATAGAATCCATGCCCTGAAGAATTCAGGTTGTTCTGGAGACAAAGGGGTGTCTGACCCGGTACATAATAAACTGGTCACTGAGTGTAAATTATATATTTTGTTGCTTTCAGATACAATGCATTTGAAGAAAGAAAAAAAATCTTTGCCATATTGTTCTTTCTCATGATAGTTTTCTTATTCTATTACAAACTATTAATGAGGACCTTTTGGAAAAATTCAGTGTAAATTAAATGCATGTTGTAAATTAGCTCAAAGTTAAATGTTTCGAAATATACAAAAAAAGAAAACGAGTTTGCAGCAGTACAATGTCCATTTGTGGTAAAAAACAGTTATGATATCTTGCACATTCAAATAATTAGCCACGTTTGTTGCAACAATCTGGGTGTGTTTTCTGACAGGACTCTGTCATCTACGAGAGACTGGCGGACAGCTCCAAGTACAAAGACATCACTCTCAACCACCTGGAACAGTTTGCCACAGAGGGTGAGCTAGAGTTTCACTGTTCTCACGCATTCCAATGGCATTGTTATAGAGTAGGACTAGCTAGCCAATGAACCCCTTCACATGCAAGTATAGTGTTGTAATTTAATGTTGTCGTTATGATCTGGTTAGATCTGATAGGTTTAACCTATATGGTCATAGCTCCACCTTGCCCTCTGATTGGCTGGGCTGAATTTTCACTGTTTCTTATACTTATCCAATTCTCTCAGATCTGTACTGTACAGGAGCATTGTATCATCTGTCTCTCTCTGTGTCTCTCTCTGTGTCTCTCTCTGTGTCTCTCTCTCTGTCTCGCTCTGTGTGTCTCTCTGTGTGTCTCTCTGTGTGTCTCTCTGTGTGTCTCTCTCTGTGTCTCTCTCTGTGTCTCTGTGTGTGTTTTGTCAGGACTAAGGACGTTGTGTTACGCTGTGACCAACATCTCAGATGAGTCATACGAGCAGTGGGCTGAGTTGTACCAGAGAGCCGCCACCTCCCTTGCCAACCGAGCTCTGAAAATGGAGGAGAGTTATGAGCTCATCGAGAGGGTAACCAATAGAAGAACCCTGTCTTTACAATAAACTAAAGACACACCGTAGACACCGTGTTTTTTTCTAAAGGACCCTGTGCCTTCTGGCTGTCAGAAAATACTATCATAAAGCGACAGCGTTTCCCGTAAGACGATACAAAATGGATTCTTTCAAGAGTTTATGATGTAGCTACGATGTGGCATTGGTGTAGTCTGCCTCCATATCTTTATGTGCTTGATTTAAGCTTGACGGAAAGCAGGGTGGGAAGAATTTTGTACTTTTTGCCGCTGCTCCACTGGTTCCATTGGACCAGGTAAGCTATATCAAGTGCACCTCAAGTATTTGAAAAGTATTTTACTTGTATTTTTTTCCCAGAACCTGCAGTTGCTTGGTGCCACGGCCATAGAGGACAAGCTACAAGACAAAGTCCCCGAAACCATAGAGACTCTGCTCAGAGCTGGCATCAAGATCTGGATCCTCACCGGAGACAAGCAGGAGACTGCCATCAATATAGGTGAGGAGGCACACACACACACAACTCCACCTGCCAGTACACACTAAAAGTGCTCAGACCCACTTAGGTCCACTATAGATCAGTACCATCAAATTACATCCTTCTTACCCTCTGCCTCTCAAGGTCACTCATGTAGGCTGCTGAGGAAGAACATGGGGCTGTTGGTCGTGAACGAGGAGACACTGGAAGTAAGTGTCAATCCCAATCTCGCCCTCCTGTCGTCAACAACAGAAAACAAAACACAACAACTGGATATGAGGCCTTTTCTGTTCTGAGCATGTCGTTCATAAATGTGTTATTATGGCGCTAGCAACACCACGGCCCAGAATTCCATTCCCAGAGGAACCGTATGTAAGAAAACATCTATGTACTGTAAGTTGCTTTGTATAAAGGCATCTGCTAAATGGCATACATTCAATAACTTACTATATCTTAGGGGACGCGAGCGGCCTTGGGTCATCACTGTGGCATGCTGGGAGAGGCGCTCCACAGGGAGAACGACGTTGCCTTGGTGATGGACGGCGAGACGCTGAAGTACGCCCTCAGCTTGGAGGTGCGCCAGTACTTCCTGGACCTGGCCCTATCCTGCAAGGCCGTCATCTGCTGCAGGTAGCCAATCACAGCATAGGAGCCCTCCATTCAGACTGTTGCTATGAATTACAACTGAAGTTACAGTAGCATGGTATGTTACTTCGTAAAGGGTTCATAGAAAGTGGACAAGCAGTTTATAGACTAAGTCATTGGTTCAAAGAGGAGTTATTAATAGTTTGTTATAAACAGCCAAACAATCACTTCAAGTGGTGTGATCATCTCACGGTTTCAAGGATTCAAAATGACAATCACGCAAATTCAACCAATGAGAACCCTCCATAAAACACTACAACCTGGTGTGTAAACTAGACAGTAAATAAGTAACACTGGTGTGTAGACTAGACAGTCAATAGGTAACACTGGTGTGTAAACTAGACAGTAAATAAGTAACACTGGTGTGTAAACTAGACAGTCAATAGGTAACACTGGTGTGTAAACTAGACAGTCAATAGGTAACACTGGTGTGTAGACTAGACAGTCAATAGGTAACACTGGTGTGTAGACTAGACAGTCAATAGGTAACACTGGTGTGTAGACTAGACAGTCAATAGGTAACACTGGTGTGTAGACTAGACAGTCAATAGGTAACACTGGTGTGTAGACTAGACAGTCAATAGGTAACACTGGAGTGTAGACTAGACAGTCAATGGGTAACAGTGGTGTGTAAACTAGACAGTCAATAGTAGCAAAGTTCATGTCATTGTTACTCCTCAATATAAAAACATTTGACAGACAGATGACAGAGTAAGACACTATAAACCAGCCCTCTCCAGCCCTGTTCCTGGAGAGCTACCCTCCTGTAGGTGTTCACTCCAATCCTGTTCCTGGAGAGCTACCCTCCTGTAGGTTTTCACTCCAACCCTGTTCCTGGAGAGATACCGTCCTGTAGGTTTTAACTCCATCCCTGTTCCTGGAGAACCACCCTCCTGTAGGTTTTCACTCCAACCCTGTTCCTGGAGAACCACCCTCCTCTAGGTGTTCACTCCAACCCTGTTCCTGGAGAACCACCCTCCTCTAGGTGTTCACTCCAACCCTGTTCCTGGAGAACCACCCTCCTCTAGGTGTTCACTCCAACCCTGTTCCTGGAGAGAAGCCCTCCTCTAGGTGTTCACTCCAACCCTGTTCCTGGAAAGAAGCCCTCCTCTAGGTGTTCACTCCAACCCTGTTCCTGGAGAACCACCCTCCTCTAGGTGTTCACTCCAACCCTGTTCCTGGAGAGAAGCCCTCCTCTAGGTGTTCACTCCAACCCTGTTCCTGGAGAGAAGCCCTCCTCTAGGTGTTCACTCCAACCCTGTTCCTGGAGAACCACCCTCCTCTAGGTGTTCACTCCAACCCTGTTCCTGGAGAGAAGCCCTCCTCTAGGTGTTCACTCCAACCCTGTTCCTGGAGAACCACCCTCCTGTAGGTGTTCACTCCAACCCTGTTCCTAGAGAACCACCCTCCTCTAGGTGTTCACTCCAACCCTGTTCCTAGAGAACCACCCTCCTCTAGGTGTTCACTCCAACCCTGTTCCTGGAGACATACCCCCCTGTTCCTTCAACTCCAGTTGTAACTAACCTGATTCAGCTAATTATTACAATCGGGTGCACTAGATTAGGGTTGGATTGAAAATCTACAGGACGGTATCTCTCCATGCACAGAGTTGGAGTTAACCTGCAGGACTGTATCTCTCCAGGAACAGGGTTGGAGTGAAAACCTACAGGACGGTATCTCTCCAGGAACAGGGTTGGAGTGAAAACCTACAGGACGGTATCGCTCCAGGAACAGGGTTGGAGTTAAAACCTACAGGACGGTATCTCTCCAGGAACAGGGTTGGAGTTAAAACCTACAGGACGGTATCTCTCCAGGAACAGGGTTGGAGTGAAAACCTACAGGACGGTATCTCTCCAGGAACAGGGTTGGAGTGAAAACCTACAGGACGGTATCTCTCCAGGAACAGGGTTGGAGTTAAAACCTACAGGACGGTATCTCTCCAGGAACAGGGTTGGAGTTAAAACCTACAGGACGGTATCTCTCCAGGAACAGGGTTGGAGTTAAAACCTACAGGACGGTATCTATCCAGGAACAGGGTTGGAGTGAAAACCTACAGGACGGTATCTCTCCAGGAACAGGGTTGGAGTTAAAACCTACAGGACGGTATCTCTCCAGGAACAGGGTTGGAGTTAAAACCTACAGGACGGTATCTCTCCAGGAACAGGGTTGGAGTTAAAACCTACAGGACGGTATCTCTCCAGGAACAGGGTTGGAGTTAAAACCTACAGGACGGTATCTCTCCAGGAACAGGGTTGGAGTTAAAACCTACAGGACGGTATCTCTCCAGGAACAGGGTTGGAGTTAAAACCTACAGGACGGTATCTCTCCAGGAACAGGGTTGGAGTTAAAACCTACAGGACGGTATCTCTCCAGGAACAGGGTTGGAGTTAAAACCTACAGGACGGTATCTATCCAGGAACAGGGTTGGAGTTAAAACCTACAGGACGGTATCTCTCCAGGAACAGGGTTGGAGTTAAAACCTACAGGAAGGTATCTCTCCAGGAACAGCGTTGGAGTTAAAACCTACAGGACGGTATCTCTCCAGGAACAGGGTTGGAGTGAAAACCTACAGGACGGTATCTCTCCAGGAACAGGGTTGGAGTGAAAACCTACAGGACGGTATTTCTCCAGGAACAGGGTTGGAGTTAAAACCTACAGGACGGTATTTCTCCAGGAACAGGGTTGGAGTTAAAACCTACAGGACGGTATCTATCCAGGAACAGGGTTGGAGTTAAAACCTACAGGACGGTATCTATCCAGGAACAGGGTTGGAGTTAAAACCTACAAGACGGTATCTCTCCAGGAACAGGGTTGGAGTTAAAACCTACAGGACGGTATCTATCCAGGAACAGGGTTGGAGTTAAAACCTACAGGACGGTATCTCTCCAGGAACAGGGTTGGAGTTAAAACCTACAGGAAGGTATCTCTCCAGGAACAGGGTTGGAGTTAAAACCTACAGGACGGTATCTCTCCAGGAACAGGGTTGGAGTTAAAACCTACAGGACGCTATCTATCCAGGAACAGGGTTGGAGTGTGAACCTACAGGACGCTATCTCTCCAGGAACAGGGTTGGAGTGAAAACCTACAGGACGGTATCTCTCCAGGAACAGGGTTGGAGTTAAAACCTACAGGACGCTATCTCTCCAGGAACAGGGTTGGAGTGAAAACCTACAGGACGGTATCTATCCAGGAACAGGGTTGGAGTGAAAACCTACAGGACGGTATCTATCCAGGAACAGGGTTGGAGTGAAAACCTACAGGACGGTATCTATCCAGGAACAGGGTTGGAGTGAAAACCTACAGGACGGTATCTCTCTGGGAACAGGGTTGAAGAGCCCTGCTAGAAACAATCCTATTCAGTGATGATTCAATATCACATGTGTCCCCAGGGTGTCTCCACTGCAGAAGTCGGAGGTGGTGGACCTGGTCAAGAGGCAGGTGAAGGTGATCACCCTGGCCGTCGGTGACGGTGCCAACGACGTGGGCATGATCCAGACGGCTCACGTTGGCGTGGGCATCTCTGGCAACGAGGGCCTGCAGGCCGCCAACTCCTCCGACTACTCTATCGCCCAGGTAACCCCTCTATCACCTTAACACATCAATACTACTAAATGTATTTGAGGACTGGTTTTTAGGGGGCAATAATACACTGCTCAAAAAAATAAAGGGAACACTAAAATAACACATCCTAGATCTGAATTAATGAAATATTCTTATTAAATACTTTTTTCTTTACATAGTTGAATGTGCTGACAACAAAATCACACAAAAATTATCAATGGAAATCAAATTTATCAACCCATTGAGGTCTGGATTTGGAGTCACACTCAAAATTAAAGTGGAAAACCACACTACAGGCTGATCCAACTTTGATGTAATGTCCTTAAAACAAGTCAAAATGAGGCTCAGTAGTGTGTGTGGCCTCCACGTGCCTGTATGACCTCCCTACAACGCCTGGGCATGCTCCTGATGAGGTGGCGGATGGTCTCCTGAGGGATCTCCTCCCAGACCTGGACTAAAGCATCCGCCAACTCCTGGACAGTCTGTGGTGCAACGTGGCGTTGGTGGATGGAGCGAGACATGATGTCCCAGATGTGCTCAATTGGATTCAGGTCTGGGGAACGGGCGGGCCAGTCCATAGCATCAATGCCTTCCTCTTGCAGGAACTGCTGACACACTCCAGCCACATGAGGTCTAGCATTGTCTTGCATTAGGAGGAACCCAGGGCCAACCGCACCAGCATATGGTCTCACAAGGGGTCTGAGGATCTCATCTCGGTACCTAATGGCAGTCAGGCTACCTCTGGCGAGCACATGGAGGGCTGTGCGGCCCCCCCAAAGAAATGCCACACCACACCATGACTGACCCACCGCCAAACCGGTCATGCTGGAGGTTGTTGCAGGCAGCAGAACGTTCTCCACGGCGTCTCCAGACTCAGTCACGTCTGTCACATGTGCTCAGTGTGAACCTGCTTTCATCTGTGAAGAGCACAGGGCGCCAGTGGCGAATTTGCCAATCTTGGTGTTCTCTGGCAAATGCCAAACGTCCTGCACGGTGTTGGGCTGTAAGCACAACCCCCACCTGTGGACGTCGGGCCCTCATACCACCCTCATTTGTGGCCTGCTGGAGGTCATTTTGCAGGGCTCTGGCAGTGCTCCTCCTGCTCCTCCTTGCACAAAGGCGGAGGTAGCGGTCCTGCTGCTGGGTTGTTGCCCTCCTACGGCCTCCTCCACGTCTCCTGATCTACTGGCCTGTCTCCTGGTAGCGCCTCCATGCTCTGGACACTACGCTGACAGACACAGCAAACCTTCTTGCCACAGCTCGCATTGATGTGCCATCCTGGATGAGCTGCACTACCTGAGCCACTTGTGTGGGTTGTAGACTCCGTCTCATGCTACCACTAGAGTGAAAGCCCCGCCAGCATTCAAAAGTGTCCAAAACATCAGCCAGGAAGCATAGGAACTGAGAAGTGGTCTGTGGTCACCACCTGCAGAACCACTCCTTTATTGGGGGTGTCTTGCTAATTGCCTATAATTTCCACCTGTTGTCTATTCCATTTGCACAACAGCATGTGAAATTTATTGTCAATCAGTGTTGCTTCCTAAGTGGACAGTTTGATTTCACAGAAGTGTGATTGACTTGGAGTTACATTGTGTTGTTTAAGTGTTCCCTTTATTTTTTTGAGCAGTGTATAATTTATTGCATTATTTAACAAGGGCAAATCGCCGATATGATAATGTGGATATCACCTAACCCTAATACGTGGCATCTGGTCTCTGTCTCTGTCTCGCTCTGTCTGTCTCGCTCTGTCTGTCTATGTCTCTCTTTCTATGTCTCGCTCTGTTTCGTTCCCTGTCTTTTTAGTTTAAGTACCTGAGGAATCTTCTTCTAGTCCATGGGGCGTGGAACTACAACCGAGTGTCCAAATGCATCCTGTACTGTTTCTACAAGAACATAGTGTTGTACATCATAGAGGTAGGGCTGCTTCAGGAGGGCCGCACAATTCTGGTAACTTTCACAAAAGGTCCAAAGTTTCCAGAAGTCCCAGTTGGAAGATTCCCAGAATTAGGAAGGAATTAAGCAGGAAATCCTGTTTTTTTCTTTTTATTCTAATGTCTCGTTGGGATTTTGTGAAAGTTCCCAGAATTCTGCAACCCTTTGAGGTCAACATGGATGTCAGTGTGTAACAGAGAACCTCAGTCACTCATTCATCTTGTTTTTCAGATCTGGTTTGCGATCGTGAACGGGTTCTCTGGTCAGATTCTATTTGAACGTTGGTGCATTGGTCTTTACAATGTGGTAAGTGTGTGTACACTCCTTAATTCACTCCTTACATGGAGTTCTCCCTGATTTTACCCCCTAGTAAAATATGAATGTATCACTTTTTAGTCTTTGTGTGTGTGTGAGACAGATCTTCACAGCGATGCCTCCTCTGGCCCTGGGTATATTTGAGCGCTGCTGCAAGAAAGAGAACATGCTAAAATACCCAGAACTCTACAAGACCTCCCAGAACGCACTGGGTTTCAACACCAAGGTACACCCTCCACCCATTAACCCCGGTCATTATCGCCTTGTGAAAAGGAGACGAGAGGCCATTCTCATTTACCAATCGTGAGCAGCACGAATTTGGGCGTATAACATTTGCATAATCATCATTTTTTTCCCACATTTCAACATTTGGGCATTTTACCAAGTTTTCAAAGATAAACAGATAAACGAACAATGCCTGCACAATCAAAATGTTTATAGCATTAGGGTCTTAAGGTCCATTTGGAAGTTGGAACTAGGCCCTCTTTGTTCATATGTTTCCCCCTGTCCCACTGCAGGTGTTCTGGGCTCACTGTCTCAACGGCCTCCTCCACTCTGTCATCCTCTTCTGGCTACCCCTGCTGATGTTCCAGCACGGTATGCTGTGTGTGTCTGTCCTGTCTGTCTAGCTGTCTCGGTCCGTTCTAGTATTAAGCAGTCCTGCATGTTTGGTTTCTTTTATTCCAGATACTGTGTCTTGGAACGGGAAGACTCCAGACTATCTTCTCTTAGGAAATATGGTTTACACGGTAGGTTGACTGCATGCCCAAAAGAAAGGTCTGGTTTGTTTTTGGATAGCCTTCCCAGCTCTCAATGAAATATCTGAAAACACTTTGGTAAAATTGTTTCTGAATTTAGTATACACACAGTAGCAAGACTTCGATAGAGACACGACACCTCTGATTTTCTATATCCTCATGAAATGTTGCCTGGTGAAGTGACTTGGTGTTTTCTCTCTTCTCCGTCCCCCAGTTTGTGGTGATAACCGTTTGTCTCAAAGCTGGACTGGAGACTTCATCGTGGACACTGGTGGGTTCAGTAGGCTTCCCATTTCTGTCATTCAGAATATGAGAAACCATTGCAAAGTGTGATGTTTTTCCTGACCTGCTCTGTTGATCCCTCTGTAGTTCAGTCACATAGCCATCTGGGGCAGTGTGTTCCTGTGGGTGTTGTTCTTCTGGCTCTACTCCACCTGGTGGCCAGCTATAGCTATTGCACCAGACATGTCTGGTCAGGTAAAGTACGGATCACTCTATGTCCAACAATATGCATTTGTTGGACAAATATGTTGCACAATATGCAACACAGAAGCAAACTTACTATTCACGTGTTTGAAATTTTTAAGTGTGTGTGTGTGTGTGTGTGTGTGTGTGTGTGTGTGTGTGTGTGTGTGTTGCAGGCAGAGATGCTGTTCACCTCAGGAGTGTTCTGGATGAGTCTCCTCTTCATCCCTGCCACCTCACTGCTGTTTGACGTGGCGTTCAGAGTGTGAGTCCAGACCTTAATACATACAGTACTAGCTTCCGAGGAACAACTACGCTTTAAACAGCCCTTTCATTCTATGATATCATTTACATCTCTCTCTCTCTCTCTCTCGCTCAGGGTAAAGAGGTCTTTCTGGAAGAACCTGGTTGATGAGGTGCAGGAGCTGGAGGCTAAGGCTCAGGACCCTGGAGTAGTGGTTCATGGGAAAAGGTGTTTTTATACCGTCTAATTGTATTGAGAAAATAAAAAATAAAAATGTCACATGCGCCGAATACAACAAGTGTTGACCTTACAGTGAAATGCTGAATACAACAAGTGTTGACCTTACAGTGAAATGCTGAATACAACAAGTGTAGACCTTACAGTGAAATGCTGAATACAACAAGTGTTGACCTTACAGTGAAATGCTGAATACAACAAGTGTAGACCTTACAGTGAAATGCTGAATACAACAAGTGTAAACCTTACAGTGAAATGCTGAATACAACAAGTGTAGACCTTACAGTGAAATGCTGAATACAACAAGTGTAAACCTTACAGTGAAATGCTGAATACAACAAGTGTAGACCTTACAGTGAAATGCTGAATACAACAAGTGTAGACCTTACAGTGAAATGCTGAATACAACAAGTGTAAACCTTACAGTGAAATGCTGAATACAACAAGTGTAAACCTTACAGTGAAATGCTTACTTACAAGCTCTTAACCAACAATGCAGTTTTAAGAAGAAAAAAAAAGTAAGAGATAAGAATAACAAATAATTAAAGAGCAGCAGTAAATAACAATAGCGGGGCTATACACAGGGGGTACCGTTACAGAGTCAATGTGTGCATGCTTTTTGTTTGTCTGATGTACTCTTCTCTCTCTCTGTGTGTGTGTGTGTGTGTGTGTGTGTGTGTGTGTGTGTGTGTGCAGCTTGTCAGAGAGAGCTCAGCTCCTGAAGAACACGTTTAAGAAGAACAGCATATCGTCGGCATACAGCACAGAGTCTGTCCCTCAGAACATGCTACGTAAGTCACACGCCTTACAGAATGTGGTGCTTCACACTTGTCCATCTCTCTTCCTTCTATAGTACAGTAGAACATCACCACCTAGAACAGTGTCTAAACCCAGAAGGCACAACATCACAAGATGTCCGGAAACGCTTGCGAAACAGACCAAACAGACCAGGCCGGGGTTTGAGAAGTCAATGAGAGAAGTGTAAAATTCATCCTAAAGGCACAACCTAGATTGGAGCCAATGTCTTTAAGTAGTTGAACATGTTATTACTCCAACCTCGTGAAAGTGACAAACTGACAAGCTTTTCTTTTAGTCAAAAAACAACTATATATCGAAGGAGTGCCTTTGATATTGATGGCCTGCACATGGGATAGATAGAAGACCGTTAGACCCGATGACGTGCTTCTACGCATGAGCTTTGCTAGCCAACGTCGCCATGACATCGCCTACAAGTGTGATCGGGGATTTCTATTGGAGAATCAGTTTGTCTGTCTTCATACTGTACTGTCTTTGACAACACTCTTTGACTACATTTCCCACAATGCCATTTGTCCCTCCCTCACTGCCTCCATACACATGCAGGCATGGAGGGGGTGAGATTGTCATGGTCACTCGAGGTGTGAAGGTTAGTGAGCCCCTCACAAGGTTGGATCTGTGTAAAGTAGGTAAACTTCCCTGGACTCATAGAGCTTTGACAGTGGGTAGGTTAGAATCGTCCCTGTAGTTTGAATAGACGGACCTTACTGTAGTCTATGTAAGTGGGCTAGAAGAATAGAAACTATTGTGTAGGATATGTATTGTGTTAGGATATACACTATACAGTGGCTTGTGAAAGTATTCACCCCCCTTGGCATTTTTCCTATTTTGTTGCCTTTCAACCTGGAATTAAAATAGATTTTTGGGGGGTTTGTATCATTTGATTTACACAACATACCTACCACTTTGAAGTTGCAAAATATGTTTTATTGTGAAACAAACAAGAAATGAGACAAAAAAAATGAAAACTTGAGAGTGCATAACTATACACCCCTCCAAAGTCAATGCTTTGTAGAGCCAACTTTTGCAGCAATTACAGCTGCAAGTCTCTTGGGGTATGTCTCTATATGCTTGGCACATCTAGCCACTGGGAGTTTTGCCCATTCTTCAAGGCAAAACTGCTTCAGCTCCTTCAAGTTGGATGGGTTCTGCTGATGTACAGCAATCTTTAAGTCATACCACAGATTCTCAATTGGATTGAGGTCTGGGCTTTGACTAGGCCATTCCAAGACATTTAAATGTTTCTCCTTAAACCACTCAAGTGTTGCTTTAGCAGTATGCTTAGGGTCATTGTCCTGCTGGAAGGTGAACCTCCGTCCCAGTCTCAAATCTCTGGAAGACTGAAACAGGTTTCCCTCAAGAATTTCCCTGTATATAGCACCATCCCTCATTCCTTCAAATCTGACCAGTTTCCCAGTCCCTGCCGATGTAAAAACATCCCCACAGGTTGATGCTGCCACCACCATGCTTCACTGTGGGGAGGGAGTTCTCGGGGTGATGAGAGGTGTTGGGTTTGCACCAGACATAGCGTTTTCCTTGATGGCCAAAAAGCTCAATTTTAGTCTCATCTGACCAGAGTACCTTCTTCCATATGTTTGGGGAGTCTCCCACATGCCTTTTGGTGAACACCAAACATTTTTGCTTATTTTTTTCTGCACCACTTTTCTGTTTTTATTTTTTTGAATTCTTTGAAACAAGTTTATTTTTTTCATTTCACCACTTTGGACTATTTTGTGTATGTCCATTACATGAAATCCAAATAAAAATACATTTAAATTGCAGGTTGTAATGCAACAAAATAGGAAAAATGCCAAGGCGGGTGAATACTTTTGCAAGGCTCTGTATATACAAAAGTATGTGGACACCCCTTCAAATTAGTGGATTCGGTTATTTCAGCCACACCCGTTGCTGTCAGGTGTATAAAATCGAGCACACAGCCATGCAATCTCCATAGACAAACATTGGCAGTAGAATGGACATACTGAAGAGGTCAGTGACTTTCAACATGGCACCGTCATAGGATACCACCTTTCCAACAAGTCAGTTTGTCAAATTTCTGCCCTGCTGTCTTTGTGAAGTAGAAACGGCTCAGACGCGAAGTGTTAGGCCACACAAGCTCACAGAACAGGACCACCGAGTGCTGAAGCGCGTAGCGTGTAAAAATCGTCTGTCCTCGGTTGCAACATTCACTACCGAGTTCCAAACTGCCTCTGGAAGCAATTTCAGCACAAGAACTGTTTGTCGGGAGCTTCGTGAAATGGGTTTCCATGGCCAAGCAGCCACACACAAGCCTGAGATCACCATGCGTAATGCCAAGTGTCGGCTAGAATGGTGTAAAGCTCTCCGCCATTGGACTCTGGGGCAGTTCTCTGGAGTGATAAATCACGATTTACCATCTGGTAGTCTGACGGACAAATCTGGGTTTGGTGGATGCCAAGAGAACGCAACCTACCCCAATGCGTAGTGCCAACTGTAAAGTTTGGTGGAGGAGGAATAATGGTCTGGGGCTGTTTTTCATGGTTCAGGCTAGGCCCCTTAGTTCCAGTGAAGGGAAATCTTAACGCTACAGCATATAATGACATTCTAGACGATTATGTGCTTACAACTTTGTGGCAACAGTTTGGGCAAGGCTCTTTCCTGTTTCAGTATGACAATGCCCCCGTCCACAAAGCGAGGTCCATACAGAAACGGTTTGTTGAGATCAGTGTGGAAGAACTGGCCTGCACAAAGCCCTGACCTCAACCTCATCTGAACACTTTTGGGATGAATTGAAACGGCAACTGCGAGCTAGGCCTAATCGCCCGACTTCACTAATGCTCTTGTGGCTGAATGGAAGCAAGTCCCTGCAGCAATGTTCCAAAGTCTAGAAGAGTGGATGCTGTTATAACAGCAAAGGGGGGACCAACTCCATATTCATGCACATTATTTTGGAATGTTCGACGAGCAGGTGTCCACATACCTTTGGTCATGTAGTGTACAGTGCATTCGGAAAGTATTCAGGCCCCTTGACTTTATCCACATTTTGTTACGTTACAGCCTTATTCTAAAATTGATTTAAATGGTTTTTTTCCCCCTCATCAATCTACACACATTACCCCATATTGACAAAGCAAAAACATGTTTTTAGAAATGTTTGCTAATCTATTAAAAATAAAAACTGAAATATCACATTTACGTAAGTATTCAGACCCTTTACTCAGTACTTTGTTGAAGCACCTTTGGCAGCGATTACAGCCTCCAGTCTTTTTGGGTATGACGCTACAAGCTTGGCACACCTGTATTTGGGGAGTTTCTCCCATTCTTCTCTGCAGATCCTCTCAAGCTCTTTCAGGTTTGATTAGATATTTTGAGGTCTCTCCAGAGATGTTAGATTGGGCTCAAGTCCGGGCTCTGGCTGGGCCATTCAAGGACATTCAGAGACTTGTCCCAAAGCCACTCCTGCGTTGTCCTGTTGGAAGGTGAACCTTTGACCCCGACTGAGGTCCTGAGCACTCTAGAGCAGGTTTTCGTCAAGGTTCTCTCTGTACTTTGCTCCGTTCATCTTTCCCTCGATCCTGACTAGTCTCCCAGTCCCTGCCGCTGAAAGACCACCCCACATCATTATGCAGCATTCACCATGCTTCACTGTAGGGATGGTGCCAGGTGACGTGACGTTTGGCGTTCAGGCCAAAGAGTTAAATCTTAGTTTCGTCAGACCAGAAAATCTGGTTTCTCATGGTGTGAGAGTCCTTTAGGTGCCTTTTGTCAAACTGTCATGTACCTTTTACTGAGGAGTGGCTTCCGTCTACCGTAAAGGCCTGATTGGTGGAGTGCTGCATAGGTGGTTGTCCTACTGGAAGGTTCTCCCATCTACACAGAGGAACTCTGGAGCTCTGTCAGTGACCATTGGGTTCTTAGTCCCTGACCAAGGCCCTTCTCCCCCGATTGCTCAGTTTGGCTGGGTGGCCAGCTCTAACTTCTTCCATTTAAGAATGATGGAGGCCACTGTGTTCTTGGGGACCTTCAATGCTGCAGATGTTTTTTGGTACCCTTCCCCAGATCTGTTCCTCGACACAATCTTGTCTCGGAGCTCAACTGACAATTCCTTCAACCTCATGGCTTGGTTTATGGTCTGACAGGCACTGTCAACTGTGGGACCTTATATAGACAGGTGTGTGCCTTTCCAAATCATGTCATATCAATTACATTTACCACAGGTGGAGTGCAATCAAGTTGTAGAAACATCTCAAGGATGATCAATGGAAACAGGATGAACCGGAGCTCAATTTCAAGTCTCATAGCAAAGGGTCTGAATACTTATGTAAATAAGGTATTTCTAAAAAACTGTTTTTGCTTTTTCATTATGGGCTATTGTGTGTAGATTGATGAGGAAAACAATTTCATTTAATCAATTTTAGAATTTTTAGGTGTCTGAATACTTTCTGAAGGAACTGTGTAGGTAGCTTCTGGATCCCTCCCCAGTCCGACTCATCCATCACATCCTGTGTTAGACATTTACCTTCACCTAATATTGAGTTATTAGATCTATATAGCTCTATATCTAATTTAGCTGTGGGTTGTTGTTCTAACTGTCCTGGCTTTCTGATAATGTAGTGTGTGATAATGTACTGTGTGCAGTAGTGCTTCGCGTGTAGCCTGGATTATAAACACAGGTGTTTTTTTGTCGACGGGAAGGGAACAAACTTTGGTACAGGCTTTGTGTGTGTTCGAGTTGACTGCACCTGTGGTGAATTGTGGGTAAATTGTGACAGACTTACTGATCTACAAATAATAATGAGTAGTTATTTATTATGCAAGGTGGTTTGTAGACCAGTCAGTAGGCTGTCGGCTGAACAAGCTCTTTGAGAGGTGGGGGTGGGGTTATACATCCTTATTTTGAAAATCTCACTAGGTGGTCAGCGTGAGATTTTGTAATGGCGTCTGAGATTTTTATATATAAGTATCATGTGTTTGTTTTCCCTTAGACGGCTATGCCTTCTCTCAGGAGGAAAACGGAGCGGTGTCACAGTCTGACGTGATCCGGTCATACGACACCACCAAGCAGAGGCCCGCTCAGCCCCAGTAGTGAAGCCTCTCCCCTCCCCCTCAGCGATGCCCTCCTATCACATGCTGCACTCAGCCATCCCCATTGGAGGAAGTTGACAGGAAGTCACCTCACAAAGTGGGGCCGGTCAACTTCTGGCCCCGTCCAGAAACAACCCCCCAAAACCCATAACCTCCTGAGGAACTTCTGTTGATCTGAGAAGACTGGATAGGTGTCAGCAATATGGGTCAAATTCCCCTCTGGGGAGGTGGTATGTATATCATATTGGTTATACCTGACCTATCTTTCAGATCTACTGAAGTGCAGAGGAGGTAGGAGGTGGAGCTAAGGGCTGTTTCTGGAAAGCACCGAAGAGAAGAAGAAAAAAAAAAACATTGCAAGATGACATTTACAGAAAGTGTTTTCACTTTTGGTTTGTCCCAAGCACTGACTTTTTATTGTGTCTTTGTCCTGAAGACTTGACCTGTTTTTATATTTGTATGTGGAAGAGTTCCATTCTAAGCAACGGGTGGCCTTGGAAGAGGGAACGTCTCATATTTTATTTTTGGTGTGGCATAAGACCAAACTCAAACAAGATGTACATGCCACATAAAGAGCAGTGTTGGACCAAAACGATCCACGAATCATCCCTAAACCTGAAATTTGTAAGAGAATGGGAAACCCTGTGATGTTGCTTGCCAAAGAGTAATGTGTGTAACCAATTGGGGTTTGAATGTAGTCTATGATGATTGAATGCCATTTGCATTCAATCATTGCACTCCAGAATGATATCGCGAGCAAGCACTACAGGTTAAGACTTGATGATGGGCTTCTCATTTTAAGATTATATCTCTGAAAGATTCCTTGCATTCCATGTTTCTCTCTAGTCAATCCATCCCAACAGTGCCTTTCAGAGAGTTTCTCTCATGCAGTAGTGTAACGCTATAGCGTGTGTGCATGTGTTTCTTTGTCTTTTGCATGGTTTAAAATCCGTCCATGGCTCTTTTCACCGCAATGCAAATGTTCTCTCACTGACCGGGAAAAAGAAGTATGCGTTAATTTATTCATTTGAATTGTATCCATGTTGTGTGAGTGAGTGTGAGGGATGAATGTGAGGGATGAGTATTTCTGGGGAAACAGAAATAACTCTTACCCAGAAATACCACTCAAACTTCATGCCCGTAAAAGCTGGATATACCTTGGTTTTTGTTCAGAGAAAAAAAAATGTATTCATGTGTTCTTGAGTCAAAAAGAAGAATTCATAATTTAACAAGTTTACTTTTTCTATAACTTATTTAATATTTCCTTCTCAGATGCATAAAGGGACGACTAAATAAAACCACTGTAACACTCAAATACAACCTTCTAGTCTGTGCACTCAGATTTTTTCTTCATACTTTTCACAGATATTTTAAACACTATAACAATAATGATGAGTATACAAGTGTACCTCACTCGTATATCTGTATAAGCAGTGTGTGCTTATAGAATTGGAGGTATGCTATGCTTGTACAGGATGTGGCAATGTCCAACCACATGTTTAGCCCAGAAACTGTACAGAGTAGAGTACAAAAGTGAAACTAAAAGTGTGAACATTCATTGTTAGTTTTTCTCAATTGTTTTGTTCAATGCTTGTACGCAATGTCGATTTTCAAAATGTTTTTCACAAGACACAGAACTCTGTGGCCTTTTCCAAAACAGTGAATGCATTTTTAAAGCAAGGCAACAGCAAACATGTCACCCCCCCACGAATGATGCAGCGCCCCCCTTGGGCCAATCAGTGTAATTTTGTAAATGGCGGATCTCTACGGCAAGACACATTCACCCAAGTTGAATCAAAATCAGGCCAGTAGTGTCTGATATATCACGTGGATTAGCTAGACTCAAATCCCTGAGCAAGTGTGCCATTTTCTTTTCTGAGTCAAATAGATCAAGAGATATAAACATGTGCCTGTTATAGCGCCACCATGTGGTCGATATGAATGTTCTTGCATATGTTGAGGCTTGACAGTGTTTGCAACAAATTATGTTACAATACCAAAATCTGACTGATTTATGTGCTAGACCACGCCCATGTGAATGTTTATTGGTTAATAGTCTGTAAAATATTGCATTGAAAGACCTATGTCCATAGATGCCACATATCAAGTTTTGAGCAGATCGGCCATACGGTGCCAGAAGAGTAGCATTTTAAGTGTTTTAAACAAAATTCTAAATGCCGGAAAATCCATCATGGGTCCCTGAGGAAAATGTATTCCTTTGTGAGGAGAGGGACCTATGTACTGAATTTCATGACTTAATGTCAAACGGGGTGAGGGGTGTGACCTTTCAAAGTTTGTATTTTCAACATCTTGTTATAGCGCCACCATCTGGTCAATTGTGTAAATGCTGGATATCTATGGCAAGACGCATCATTCACATAAGTTTCGTCAGTCAGGCCAGTGCTTATATGAAATATTTTGTGTGACTAACGTACGAAGACCGATCCACAGTCCCCTCCCCAATTTTATTGTTGGGAACAATGAAGTAGCCTTCTCAAAACATAAATACTTTCATCAATACTTAGTCAGTCTTTTACAAAATCCCAGTAGATTAATAGATTTTCTTTACAGTCACTAAATCATGAAACATGGAAATACAACTATCGAAAGGTGCAGAATTATGGGTGATTACTATCCTTTTATGCATATTTCACCAAACAATTTTACACATCAAATATTACTCCTGATAAGCATATTGTGTGCAGGATTCATTCACTGGTATCATCACAATACAATTCCATGCATTCAGTTGATAGGCTTGTCTGCTCATAGGTTTGTAGACTTCCATTGAAGCAGAAACACAATTTGTTTTAAACAATTTGCAACTAGATATATAAAACATATTCCACTGTAAATTCAGATAAAGGCACAAACATTTTCATAATTCCCTTTTTGTTAACAAAAACAATGATGACTTCCTGTTTTTACTAACATAAGTGGAGCAGCGGTCTAAGACACTGCATCTCAGTGCAACAGGTGTCACTACAGTCCCTGGTTGGAATCCAGGCTGTATCACATCCGTCCGTGATTGGGAGTCCCATAAGGTGGCACACAATTGGCCCAGTGCCGTCCGGGTTTGGCTGTGGTAGGCTGTCATTGTAAATAAGAATCTGTTCTTAACTGACTTGCCTAGTTGAATAAAGGTTAAATAAAAAATACAAAAATAAAAATGGACACACAGGGATGTTTATTTGGTAACTTCATTGCTAATTAAGCTTCTACACCCAAAATATTTTCATTATTATTTTATGAAAATGAAGGCACTGTTAAAGGACTAAAGAATAATTGAACAAAGTGGTAAACAAAAGTAAGTGTCCAAGCTGTAACAAGTGGTAAGTGTTTCCCTGGATTTTTTTTGTAGCAATGGTGACAAGGTCACGGATGGACCTAAAAAACGTTTTGTAGAACGAAGGTCCGTTCTGGTGACTTTTTCAAAAAGGATTCTACTCCAAAATGAATAAAAATGCAATTATGCTGTCACCATCTAAAATATAAATACCCCCTCCAGAAATTATCCAATAACATATTGGTCCATATTAGCAAGCAGGTGTGCTATTTATCAATAACAAGTATTACCTGTAGCCCGACTGATGCAGCATAGTGGCTATATCATTAGCTCGATCACAAACTATAAACCTTATCTTATTGCTAGTTAGCAACATATTGATGAATTGAATGTCCCTCAAAAAACATTCCACTGGCACTCATTCAAGTTACATATAACATCGATCTCCCCTATGCATTCAACGCCATTGGCGAGCTCTAAAACAGATCATCCCTGCTGTTGCTAAAAACTCTGGTTTTAAAAGGGTGCAGTCCGCACATTTTCTGGAGTTCAGAAATAAAATGTAGAAGCACTAAAAAGCTGTGATCCTCCTCTTTTTAACAGTAGCCATCAAAGCTGAATGTTGTGCAATGACTGGGGCATGCAAGTTTCTTTCCTTGTGGCACTCTCAATTCGAAAGCGCCTCAAGATAAATATTATTTTCTCACATAGAATGCGACAAGCTGACCAATTGAATAGGTAAACTATTCCACAATGGGGTTGTCTGATTTTGCGGTTGATTACTTGTGTTGTTGGACAAATGTATGTGGACCAAAGAAATTCATTATAATAAAAAATTAGGAAAAACCAAAGCTGCAAGGGCACAGCTCCGCCTGGCTCTCATTAGATTCATAGGTGCCAGGTTTGTCTGGAACAGGCCCAATTTTACACTGAGGCAAGTGTGCCAGCTTCACTTCTTTGTGTCTTGAAAATCTTAGCTATTATGACACCTGCTATTATGACACCTGCTATTCCTACAAAAATGAATGTTATTCCAATAGCTTTTGCCACTGTTCCCCCTATAGTAGCTACTAAAAGCACCCCTCCTATGATTAACAGAATAGCAACAAGCAATATCATACGGAACATTATCTTTCTCCTCCCCTTCTCTTCTATCTCCTGTCTTATTCTTTGCTCTATGATTCTTTCCTGCTCCTGCCTCTGCTTTTCTTCCTCCGCTTTCCTCTTCTCCTCCTCCTCTTTGATCTTTTTCTGAGCCTTCTCATACATGTCATTGGTGTAGTAATTTCCTCCATTATTCTCCACCATTTCTTTTATTTTCTCCAGAAGCTCTGTAACCTGAGTGGGGTCTTTCTCGTTGTTATTGAACGAGTGATATCTGCCCCCACAGGTGTTGAGAAGTTTCTGTACATCCTTGGACTTTCTCAGAACGTTGACCACTTCTTGACCATTCAGCTGATCTTTACAGGTGAACAGCAAGAGGGTGTGCAATGAAGCGTCCTCTCCAAAGTTCTCCTGGATCCACTTCACAGTGTTCCTCTCCTCCTCTGTGAACCTCCCCCCCAGCCTGATCACCAGCAGGAATGCGTGGGGTCCCGGAACAGACATGTTGACACACTCCCCTACTGTCTTTTTCACTTCTTCATCCGTCTTCGCTGTGTCGAAGATGCCAGGAGTGTCAACAATATGCACCCGCATCCCACAAACCTCTCCAATTGTTTTGTAACACTTGTCTGTCACAGAATTGAGAGAGGCGTTCACTTCAAACACCTTTTTCCCCAGGATGGTGTTTCCGGTTGCACTCTTCCCTGCTCCAGTCTTACCCACCAGAACAATCCTAAACAAATCTAAAAGACAGGACTGTTCACTACAAGATGTTCTGTTGTTTTATTCTTTCATAGTGCATTCGGGAAAGTATTCAGACCCCTTGACCTTTTCCACATTTTGTTATGTTACAGCATTTTAATTACATTTCATTTTTTTCCTCATCTACACACAATACCCCGTAATAACAGCAAAAACTGTTGTTTTTTTTTAATTTTGCCAATGTATTTTCAAATAAAAAACTGAAATATCACATTTACAGAAGTATTCAGATCCTTTACTCGGTACTTTGTTGAAGCACCTTTGCAAGCGATTAAAGCCTAGAATCTTCTTTGGTATGACGCTACAAGCTTGGCACACCTGTATTTGAAGAGTTTCTCCCATTCCTCTCTGCAGATCCTCTCAAGCTCTGTCAGGTTGGATGAGGTGTGTTGCTGCACAGCTATTTTCAGGTCCCTACACAGATGTTCAAATCGGTTTCAAGTCCGGGCTCTGGCTGGGCCACTCAAGGACATTAAGAGACTTTTCCCGAAGCCACTCCTGCGTTGTCTTGGGGGTGTGCTTAGAGTCGTTGTCCTGTTGGAAGGTGAACCTTCGCCCCAGTCTGAGGTCCTTAGAGGTCTGGAGTAGGTTTTCATCAATGTTCTATCTGTACTTTGCTCCGTTCATCATTCCCTCGATCCTGACTAGTCTCGCAGTCCCTGCCGCTGAAAAACAACCCCACAGCATGATGCTGCCACCAATATTTATTTATTTTTTATTTCACCTTTATTTAACCAGGTAGGCCAGTTGAGAACAAGTTTTCATTTACAACTGCGACCTGGCCAAGATAAAGCAAAGCAGTGCGACAAAAACAACAACACAGAGTTACACATAAACAAACGTACAGTCAATAACACAAAAGAAAAGAATGATATGGTAAACCGTTGTGATGGTGCCAGGCTTCCTCTACACGTGACACTTGGCATTCAGACCAAAGAGTTCAATCTTGGTGTCATCAGACCAGAGAATCGTGTTTCTCATGGTCTAAGAGTTATTTAGGTGCCTTTTGGCAAACTCCAAGCTGGCTGTCAAGTGCCTTTTACTGAGGAGTGGCTTCTGTCTGGCCACTCTGCCATAGAGGCCTGATTGGTGGAGTGCTGCAGAGATGGTTGTCCTTCTGGAAGGTTCTCCCATCTCCACAGAGGAACTCTGAACCTCTGTCAGAGTGACCATTGGTTTCTTGGTCACCTCCCTGGCCAAGGCCCTTCTTCCCCGATTTCTCAGTTTGGCTTGGCGGCCAGCTCTAGGAAGAGTCTTGGTGGTTCCAAACTTCTTCCAATTAAGAATGATGGAAGCCACTGTGTTCTGGAGAACAATTCTGCAGACATTTTTTGGTACCCTTCCCCAGATCTGTGCCTCGACACAATCCTGTCTTGGACTCTACGGACAATTCCTTCGACCTCATGGCTTGGTTTTTGCTCTGACATAGACTGTCAACTGTGGGACCTTATATAGACAGGTGTGTGCCTTTCCAAATCATGTCCAATCAATTGCATTTACCACAGGTGGAGTCCAAGTTGTAGAAACATCTCAAGGATGATCAATGGAAACACCTGAGCTCATTTTTGCCTCTCATTGCAAAGGGTCTGAATACTTATGTAAATAAGTTTTCATTTTTTTTATTTTAATAAATTTGCAAAAAAATCTAAACCTGTTTTCGCTTTGTCATTATGGGGTATTGTGTGCAGATTGATAATCGATTTTAGGATAAGACTAACGTAACAACATGTGGAAGAAGTCAAGGCGTCTGAATACTTTCAGAATGCACTGTAGATTGAGTATAGATCTGAATCGGCTCAGTTGATGGAAATATTAAAGTCCTTATAATCTGGGGTGGTATTTTTGGAGATGAATGAACTCACCAGTAGAGGAGGTCTTGTCTTGGGCTACCAAGGGAACAACTGAATGGTGTAAGACAAAATAATACACAGTGAGACATTTTTTAGAATGGCAATAGGAAAAAGAATAACTCATTATATACAGCAATCATTTTAAGTGGACCACAACAAATATCAAATACTTCGGATGCTTAATAAGTGACAACAAACAATACATATATAAAGATAACTTTATCCTATTACTGAACAATATGAAAGCAGATCTAATTATATGGAATAATCTTCATATACAGTATATCTTACAGGTAGAATAAACCTGATCAGAATGGCTCCCAAAGTTTTTAGATTTATTCTCTGTAATACCAATTACCCCACCTGGGACATTCTTTAAAAAGTATCCTCGGTCAACACAGACTTTATATAGGCAAATAAAACTCATAGAATAAAAAAGGGAAATGGTGGTTTTAACCTTGCAGACTTGGAATTGTATCATCTAGCCACCCAGGGCTTTTTCTTGCAACATATCGTTAAACGCACTAAAGAGGAACAACGGGTACATATGTTCATGCATCTGTTTTCAAAGGATAAACCTAAGAACATTACCAACTTCATAGTTAATAACACTAAAACAATATGGAAGAAAATGAAACGTATT
Source organism: Salvelinus namaycush (assembly GCF_016432855.1). Classification (NCBI taxonomy): domain Eukaryota; kingdom Metazoa; phylum Chordata; class Actinopteri; order Salmoniformes; family Salmonidae; genus Salvelinus; species Salvelinus namaycush. Next base: position 6,385,281 of record NC_052321.1, read on the forward strand.
CTACAAGAACCAATATCACTTCCTGAAAACACAACCCTATGGAACAGCCCTTGGATAACTATTCAGAATTCACAGATTAATTGGCCCGCATGGAAATTAAAGGAATGGATACCATAAATGACTTGGTAAAAGGAAATACATTTATTTCCAAGCCAGAATTAAAAAGCAATTTTGGATTGACCAATGTAGATATTTTCAAATACATGCAACTTAAAAGTGTAATATCAAGAAAGGTCTATTTGAAATCTTTTGGACATCAGAGCAATCTTGAGGGAATCCTATTTGAGTCATAAAAGGATGTTCATATGATAAGTAAGCTGTACAACTACCAAGACTTAAAAATATCTGATATTGACACAAGATGGAGGGAATGTTGGAAATAACTAACGAGATTACAGTTAACGAAAATGCTGCTTAATCCACTATAAAAACGAATGTATAGAACGTATTATACAAGAGACTCAATTCACAAGTTCTCCAGCACAACGGACGAGTCGTGTCTTAAGTGTAAAACGAACATTGACTCGATGTCTCAATAAGTATTACAATGCAAATATACTTTTAATAATGTGTCTGTCTGCATATTTTCGGACAACGCATATGAGGGTGCAGTGATATACCCGATGTGTTGGACGATACTTTTCTCGTCAATCGTTTTGAGAAAAAAAACGTATACTTAAAAACTGGAAATCAACTAATCTTCCATCGTTAACACAATGGAAAGGTCAATGCTTTATTATCTAAACGTTGAAAGTGCGTGGGCAAAGGAAAATATTTTCTGGGGGCACAGTTTGTGGGTGCACATGTTGCGGAGTGTGATACGGGCGCTGGATATGGGGATGTGAGCAGGTGGGTCTGTAAAGGGGTGATGTAGTGGATGTTTGTGTGCGTCTGTCTGTATGTTGTCCTTTGTGTGTATTTTTTGTACTGTAAAAAAAATATATAAAAAAATAAACATGAATAAAATCTTAATAAAATGTTAAATACATGTCACATGCCATACTCAGAATCAGATGCGTTGAACATGTCCTGGCTTGACATCAGGCTCTGTTTAATTGTTCAATATAAGAGATCCCATTTAAACTACTCAATTCAGTACATTTGGAAACATGACAACATTGAATCAGTTTAACACGGATAATATTGCGAAATGTAAATATTTATAATGTACAGTTGCTGTTCAATACTCACGCTCGTCCTCAGCCATTCTTTCAGTCATTCTTTATCTCCGATATTCTACACACACCAAGGTAATAATATTCTACACACACCGAGGCAATAATAACGGACGTGACTATACCTCACTCCTTCCTCTATAGATATACAGTATGATATCAGAACTAACATGTGACGTTGTTGTGGCCAACCCCATGTTTCAATGCAGGTGCAGAGGGACAAATATAAACCCTGTACAAAGCAGAGGTTTGAGTTTCAGTTTTGTGAACACTTGACGTTGACAAGGTCTATTTCATAGTCCTAACATTTAAGTAATTTGTTTTTTTACAACAATCAACATGATCAACATCGTCATCATCCGTCTTCAACTTTATGTCAGCTGATAGCATTAAACTCTTTACAAGACATAAAAGCAACAACAGGAAATGTAAAAAAAAAAAACAGTGCCTTCAGAAAATATTCATACCCCTTGGCTTTTTCCACATGCACACAATACCCCATAATTTCAAAGTATAATTATTTTGACACATTAAAAATGAAAAGCTGAAATATCTTGAGTCAAAAAGTATTCAACCCCTAAGTTATGGCAAGCCTAAATAAGTGAAACTGTGCTTAACAAGTCACACACTTACAGTTGAAGTTGGAAGTTTACATACACCTTAGCCAAATACATTTAAACTCAGTTTTTCACTATTCCTGACATTTAATCCTAGTAAAAATGTCCTGTCTCAGGTCAGTTAGAATCACCACTTTATTGTAAGAATGTGAAATGTCAGAATAATAGTAGAGAGAATGATTTATTTCAGATTTTATTTCTTTCATCACATTCCCAGTGGGTCAGAAGTTTACATACACTCAATTAGTATTTGGTAGCATTGCCTTTACATTGTTTAACTTGGTCATACGTTTCGGGTAGCCTTCCACAAGCTTCTCACAATAAGTTGGGTGAATTTTGGCCCATTCCTCCTGACAGAGTTGGTGTAACTGAGTCAGGTTTGTAGGCCTCCTTGCTCACACGCTTTTTCAGTTCTTCCCACATATTTTCTATAGGATTGAGGTCAGGGCTTTGTGATGGCCACTCCAATACCTTGACTTTGTTGTCCTTAAGCCATTTTGCCACAACTTTGGAAGTATGCTTGGGGTCATTGTCCATTTGGAAGACCCATTTGCGACCAAGCTTTAACTTCCTGACTGATGTCTTGAGATGTTGCTTCAATATATCCACATACTTTTCCTGCCTCATGATGCCATCTATTTTGTGAAGTGCGCCAGTCCCTCCTGCAGCAAAGCACCCCCACAACATGATGCTGCCACCCCCGTGCTTTACGGTTGAGATGGTGTTCTTCGGGCTACCAAGCCTCCCCCTTTTCCCTCCAAACATAACGATGGCCATTATGGCCAAACAGTTCTATTTTCGTTTCATCAGACCAGAGGACATTTCTCCAAAAAGTATGATCTTTGTCCCCATGTGCAGTTGCAAACCGTATTCTGGCTATTTTATGGCGGTTTTGGAGCAGTGGCTTCTTCCTTGCTGAGTGGCCTTTCAGGTTATGTCGATATAGGACTCGTTTGACTGTGGATATAGATACTTTTGTACCCGTTTTCTCCAGCATCTTCACAAGGTCCTTTGCTGTTGTTCTGGGATTGATTTGCACTTTTCGCACCAAAGTACGTTCATTTCTAGGAGACAGAACGCGTCTCCTTCCTGAGCGGTATGACGGCTGCGTAGTCCCATGGTGTTTATACTTGCGTACTATTGTTTGTGCAGATGAACGTGGTAACTTCAGGTGTTTGGAAATTGCTCCCAAGGATGAATCAAACTTGTGGACGTCTATAATCTTTTCTGAGGTCTTGGCTGATTTCTTTTAATTTTCCCATGATGTCAAGCGAAGAGGCACTGAGTTTGAAGGTAGGCCTTGAAATACCTCCACAGGTACACCTCCAATTGACTCAAATGTGTCACGCCCTGGCCTTAGTTATCTTTGTTTTCTGTATTATTTTAGTTAGGTCAGGGTGTGACATGGGGGATGTTTGTGTGTATTTGTCTCGTCTTGGGTGGTTGTATTGTATAGGGGGTTTTGTAGAGTGTATGGGGTTGTGTTCAGTGTAGGTGTTTAGGAAAGTCTATGGTTGCCTGGTTTGGTTCTCAATCAGAGACAGCTGTTTATTGTTGTCTCTGATTGGGAGCCATATTTAAGGCAGCCATAGGCATTAGGCTGTTGTGGGTAATTGTCTATGTCTAATGTTAGTAGCTTGTGTATGCACTTTCGTTTGTAGCTTCACGGTCGTTTGTTGTTTTTGTTTAGTTTGTATAGTGTTCGTTTTTCGTCTTCATAATTAAAGAAGATGTATCTATATCACGCTGCGCCTTGGTCCTCTCTTCCACATCAAGACGATCGTGACAAAATGATGTCAATTAGCCTATCAGAAGCTTCTAAAGCCATGAAATCATTTTCTGGAATTTTCCAAGCTGTTTAAAGGCACAGTCAACTTAGTGTATGTAAACTTCTGACCCACTGGAATTGTAATACAGTGAATTATAAGTGAAATAATCTGTCTGTAAACAATTGTTTGAAAAATGACTTGTGCCATGCACAAAGTAGATGTCCTAACCGACTTGCCAAAACTATAGTTTGTTAACCTTACATTTTTGGAGTGGTTGAAAACGAGTTTTAATGACTCCAACCTAAGTGTATGTAAACTTCCGACTTCAACTGTACATATACACATACATACACACACACACACACACACACACACACACACACACACACACACACACACATACACACACACACATATATATATACAGTGCATTTGGAAAGTATTTAGACCCCTTGACTTCTTCCACATTTTGTTACGTTACAGCCTTATTCTAAAATGGATTAAATAATGTTTTCCCCTCAATCTACCAGCAATACCCATCACTAAAAATAAAAACTTAAATACATTATTTATGTAAAGTATTCAGACCCTTTGCTATGCGACTCGAAATTGAGCTCAGGTGCATTCTGTTTCCATTGATCATCCTTGAGATGTTTCTTCAACTTGGTTGGAATCCACCTGTGGTAAATTCAATTGATTGAACATGATTTGGAAAGGCACACACCTGTCTATATAAGGTCCCACAGTTGACAGTGCATGTCAGAGCAAAAACCAAGCCATGGGGTCGAAGGAATTGTCCGTAGAGCTCCGAGACAGGATTGTGTCGAGGCACGGATCTGGGGAAGTGTACCAAAACATTTCTGCAGCATTGAAAGTCACCAAGAACACAGTGGCCTCCATCATTCTTAAATGGAAGAAGTTTGGCACTACCAAGACTCTTCCTACGGCTGGCCGCCTGGCCAAACTGAGCAATCGGGGGAGAAGGAACTTAGTCAGGGAGTTGAGCAAGAACCCGATGGTCAATCTGACAGAGCTCCAGAGTTCCTCTGTGGAGATGGGCGAACCTTCCAGAAGGACAACAATCAGGCATTTATGGTAGAGTGGCCAGACGGAAGGCACTCCTGAGTAAAAGGCACATGACAGCCCGCTTGGAGTTTGCCAAATACAAAACATCACAAGTACCACTCTTCATATTTTCAAGCATGGTGGTGGCTGCATCATCTTATGGATGTGCTTTACATTGGCAAGGGAGTTTTTTAGGATCAAAATAAACATTTTTATTTTTATTTTCCTAGAGGAAATCCTGGTTCAGTCTGCTTTCCAACAGATACTGGGAGACAAATGTACCTTTCAACAGGACAATAACCTAAAACACAAGGCCAAATGTACACTGGAGTTGCTTACTAAGACGACATTGAATGTTCCTGAGTGGCTTAGATACAGTTTTGACTTAAATTGACTTAAAAATCTATGGCAAGACTTGAAAATGGCTGTCTAGCAATGATCAACAAACAACTTGCCAGAGCTTGAAGAATTGTAGGTGTGCAAAGCTCTTAAACTTATCCAGAAAGACTCACTGCTGTAACATGTATTTCTGTATTTCACTTTCAATAAATTTGCAACAATTTCTTAAAACATGTTTTCACTTTGTCTTTACGGTTTATTTTGTGTAGATGGGTGAGAAAAAAACTATCAATTTAATAAATTTTGAATTCAGGCAGTAAGAACAAAATGTGGAATAAATCAAGGGGTATGAATAATTTCTAAAAGGCACTATACAAGTGATTAAAGAAGATCACATGTCAGGAATCACCTCAGGGAGGGTTGAAATCATGCAGCAGTGTCTGGGTCTTTTTCCTGATCTGACCCCATGGTTCAATAGTTTGATTGACTGTAGGATGAATGAGTTCCTGTATCGGTTTACTTTGCATAGTGGTTCTCTGTAGCGTCTTTCTGAGGGCAGGACTATGTATTCTGAGTGGAGGACATGGTTGGAGCCCGTGGAGATTTTTGATGCTAGTCTGTTCACGCTCTTGATGTAATTACTGTTGAAGCATTGTTTCACAGGTAGCCCAATTACTTTTGATGCAGTTTTCAGAAGGCGAAAGGATATCTTGTTTGGTGTGGTACGTCATGCAGTGTTGTCATGCAGTATTGTGTAATGGACTGGATGGTCGGTAATGCTCAATGTCATTTTTAGTTGTTGTTTTTCTTGCAATTTAAGACCACAGCTCTTTGAAACCAAACAGATCAGAAAGATGTGAAGTATTCTTCTCTAGTTAAGGAGATTGTTAACAGGAAAGGTTCACTCATTAGACTCTGGTCTGTGCTCCCTGGGCCTCGGTCTTCCTGGTCCCCATACAGTACATAGCCCTCTGACCCTGTAATGGTGGTCTGCGCCCCCTGGGCCTCGGTCTTCCTGGTCCCCATACAGTACATAGCCCTCTGACCCTGTAATGGTGGTGTCATGACGTTGGGTTGGGGGTAGGTTTACGACAGTCATAAATACCTCTTTTCCCCTTTTTCTCTCTCCCCACTATAACTGATGTGACATAAGGAAACCCATGGGTTAACATAGAGATTCTGGGTAACATCAGAAGTTGGGGGAAATGAACTATATTCTGATAATCCAACCAACTGAACATATGCAGTGGTACTTAAGGTATATTATGTCAGTTCGGTTGCCCTCTGACACATTCTCATCAATGATAGAATGACATAAACTCTACTGTGGAAAGTATAAATGTCAGAGGTATCGGATTCACATGGAATTGTTGTTTAATTCAAATGTTTGAATATGAGATTATTTGTGAAGAGATTAAATGTAAATTTAGCTTCCAAATGAGAGATCTGTGCTTTCATAAGTTTTCCTCAGCTCAACCAGTGGCCCGCCCCTGTGAAGAGGCATGGGTTAGAAACTTTTCAGACACACCCCTCTACCTCCACTATATAAAGCCAGTGACAAGAATATAACTTCCTGTTCCGGGTACACCAGGACGACGGTCCTGTGTCAGAATGGTTCAGACAATAACTACAGAACTAGGCCAACATCAGCATGGACTTTGATTGTGAATGGTATGAACTTTGAACTCGTGTTCACTACAGAAGTGATATCTCCTAGCCGTTGAGTTGGCAACAGCTGCTACAAACGCAGGTTAGGAAGGACAGTCCGAGTATCCCGTCTTCCACACACAACGTTACTACACGTATCCCGTGACTACCAGAGACATTCTCCAAAGGACAGAGGACTCGGGTTGGCGACACGGTCCATCTACCACCAACCTACTGAAGCGCAGCTCAGAGTAAATATGTATTGCATTTTCTTTTTCAAATGGGCGGTAATTTAGAATGCATCAGATAATATTAATTACGACAGCACAGCTCGCCTATGTTCGAATCTCCCGCTCTTTCACTAAGACTCAGACCCTTTTCTTTGTGTAACAAGCTGTCATATCTGTAACGCCCGCTAGGGACGTTTCTCTGTATGACATAATTTGTGATCAAGTTATGATTTAATTGTATATGTGTGATTCTGTGTGATTAGTTAGGTATTTAGTAAATAAATAATTAAACCCAATTTTGTATTGCTGATTCAACTTGTTAGCTAGGATTCTTGCAGATAACCAAGGACTTACAACTTTCAGATGAGACTGAATCAAATGACGATTAATGTGACTGTTATGCATGTAAAATATTCCTAAATCTTTAAGAGTTTATTCGAAAGATAACAGCTCTATAAATATTCTTTCGTGGTGTCCCTCTCTAGTTAATTAATATTTACATGATTAGTTCAATCAGGTAATATTAATTACGGAGAAATTATTTTATAGAATAGCATGTCATAGCAATCAATCTGGCATAGTCAAAGACACGACATATTGGAGCCCCCTGCGTGGAGTCTAAGATAGAATGAGGCTTTCATTTTGATTCAGCCTGTATAAAATTTAAAAGCAGATTCCATAATATACCACGTTTATTATACACATTTTTGGAGTGATAAACAAGCATTGTTGAGTGTGTGTGCGCGGAGATTCCCCGCCCCGCGCTGTTCTCTGACATAGTCAGTGGACAACGTAAGCGAATACATTTCTACCAAAGGCTGAGAAAGCTAATTATAGAAATCTGAGAAATAGCGCGTTTGGCCATTTCTGCCTGGCGCGTCTCATACGCGGGTAGGCCAGGTCATTATTAATTTCTCGAGCGAGGACAAAGAGCCAGCCGATCGAAATTCAGGAGATATAGCTCGACCAGCGATAATATTATATCTCTCTCTCCCTCGCGAGGAGACCACGGTGCATTTCGTGTTTACCGCGTGTTCCGGTTAAAACATCTTCAAAAAACACCGAAAAGGGTTTGAACATAATACGTTATAAGTAAAACCTTTTCCCTGCCAAGGGAATCCTACGTGCTACATTTTCAGGCACAAAGGAGGGTTAGCTGGCACGAGGTGCTAAAGCTAACAAGGAAAAATAGCATTTTTTTTCCTGGTGCCACGCTGAAATTCCTCCGCCTCGCGGAACGGAAATCCCGCACGCGGGTAGTTCCGTTTGATTTCAACGTGTTAAATCATTGGCCGCTGAATGTGCCCAGTATATTCGTTCATGAAGAATTATTCAGGTCACACTCAAGTCATTACTTATGATTTCCAGACGAATATCAATGTCTTATCCAATTGAACTAATAAGTGTAAATCTGGCCATTTACATTCTGAAATAGATATTTTAAATAATATCCAAATTGTTGAGTTCTCTAAATAAGACATTGCAAACTTTTTCCAAACTAACCTAGATTAAGTACTTCTCAGGTTAATTAAAGTTTAATTCACAAATTGCCTATACAGGTTTGATTTATCATTAAATTGATCAATCAGTAAAATTTCGGTTTTTCAAAACCCATTTAGTAATCCAGTATTGACAGAAGCCCCGCCCCAGCGGGAATCCCATGTGGTTTCGGCCTTAGGGAGAAGTGCCACAGTGTTGAATGTTCCAAACATTTGGTCTCTGTTTACACTTATGATATCCAATCAACAGAGATTGTATGGATTATCGTCTCATTCAATTTAATAAGTTAAATTGTTGAACATAATTTAATGTTCTTCCAATCAAATGAGACACTTTTAAACTTCTCATATTAACCTAGATGAAGCCACTTCTCAGGTTAATTAAAGTTTAATTCACAAATTGCCTATACAGGTTTGATTTATCATTAAATTGATCAATCAGTAAAATTTCGGTTTTTCAAAACCCATTTAGTAATCCAGTATTGACAGAAGCCCCGCCCCAGCGGGAATCCCATGTGGTTTCGGCCTTAGGGAGAAGTGCCACAGTGTTGAATGTTCCAAACATTTAGTCTCTGTTTACACTTATGATATCCAATCAACAGAGATTGTATGGATTATCGTCTCATTCAATTTAATAAGTTAAATTGTTGAACATAATTTAATGTTCTTCCAATCAAATGAGACACTTTTAAACTTCTCATATTAACCTAGATGAAGCCACATCTCATGTTAATTAAAGTTTAATACCCAGATAGCCTACACAGGTAGGATTAATCATTGGCATTGATTAATTAATTCAATTTGCTTTTGCAAATTCATTCACGTCCAACTTCCACATTACTGGTACAGTACTGGTAGTTTGTCAACATCTATAAATAGATTAAACTTGTCTTTGCAGCTTCCAATTAATTCCAAATCCAAACTTTGAATAAATTTAGTGAAAAATGTCTCTATTTTTCTAATAATGTGCAAGCTATCAAAGGAGGTGGTCACCACTCCTCCGCTAAGTAGTGAACCTCCACCCATAAAAGGATTGATCTCTGACCTCAGCAACGATACCAACCCTAATTATGCCTGTAGCGAAAAAACAGCCGAAATTGCGAACGCTCTCCAAAATCAACCATCAAACACAGGCTTTGTGACGGTTCTCCCCACTTTTGCACTGATGTATCGCCATAAAAATGTGGCATCGGTCCAATACCACCGTGCACAGCTAAAGCACGTGCCAGTCATGGCTAGCATGAGGGTACAGGTGGAGAGAACTGAGCCACTATTGATAAAAGCAGGAAATGAAAACATTCTGCTAGTCGAGGAACTGCGTTTGAAATCTGAACAATTGAAAGTAATTGCAAATACTTATGACGATGAACGAGCACAAACTCTTCAACAAAATCGTCGTCTCCAGGAACAACTCGATTTAGCCAAAACTAAATACGAGGTGGTCCACTCCAAACTAGATAAATCTGTTGAGTTATCTACAAATAGGAGCGCGCAATTTGATAACATGCAGGCAGTTTTGTTGAACGTTACTCAGAGTAACACGGCGCTACTCAAAATTCTGCAGACCAAAGACGATCAGTTGATGAACACAATGACGAAGTTGGATGACAAATCAGCAGAACTCATTGAAGTCGCTGACCAAATGAATGATGAGAGAACTCGGGTGATGAAGATGGAAATCTTGATTTCTAAGCAAGCGGAAGAAATCTCATCACTGAATCTCTCGCTCCGTACTCAAGACCTCTATTTGCAAACCATGACAGATAAGTTTGAGACCGAAAGGAGCAAGTGCGACACTCACGTGTCCAAAATCAGTACTCTAAGCGCTCAAGTGGACTCTGCAATGCAGCAGAATACCACCCTTAGGTACCATCTGGAAGAAGTCCAGAAGGGTCACGCTCTACAGCGTGACTATCCATCCAAGCAACCGGAGCCCGGTACTCAATGGAGTGAAGACGATAGGTTTCAGACATTGCCTCCGTCAGGTGTCCCCCAGTCTTCTCCGCTTGGCCATTCGGCACTGAGTAATATGGCGCCTCTTGGCCAACAAAGCCAAAGCTTGGCTTCTCCTCTTGGCCTTTTGGCCCCACTTTCCCCACAGGATAAAGCCCACCCTCTCCGCCCGCTTGACGCGGAATACCTTGACAAACTCGTCAAGTATTTCCCCACCTTTGACCCCGTTCCAGGTCAGCCAAACGATACTGAGACGTTCCTAGCTGACATAGAGGACGCGTTGGATGGCTACCCGACCGCTACGGGTTCTGACAGGGTTTACCTGTTGAAGCGAACGTCGAATAGACACGTGACAAGGTTCATTCGCCTACAACAGCAACACGTGCTAAATGACTACGCTAAACTTGCCACAGCTTTGAAATTAGAATTCAGTGGTTCGGCAACTCGCAAACACGATAGCTCACTGGCTAACACGGTCAAACAAGCTCGGAATGAGCACCCACAAGCTTACTATCATAGGCTTTGTTCAGCTTACTTTGGCCTACTCACTGAAACAGGCATGGAAGACCTGTTACCATTTAAACAAATGTTCCTGTCAAACATGTATCCCACCTTCATTACCTACTTGGGCACTGCAGCCAACATTGGCTTGCCTATCTTACAACTCAGAGAGCTTGCAAGCACAGCTTTTGAGGCATCAAATCAAATCAAATCAAGTTTATTTTATATAGCCCTTCGTACATCAGCTAATATCTCGAAGTGCTGTACAGAAACCCAGCCTAAAACCCCAAACAGCAAGCAATGCAGGTGTAGAAGCACGGTGGCTAGGAAAAACTCCCTAGAAAGGCCAAAACCTAGGAAGAAACCTAGAGAGGAACCAGGCTATGAGGGGTGGCCAGTCCTCTTCTGGCTGTGCCGGGTGGAGATTATAACAGAACTATGCCAAGATGTTCAAAATATTCATAAGTGACAAGCATGGTCAAATAATAATCATGAATAATTTTCAGTTGGCTTTTCATAGCCGATCATTAAGAGTTGAAAATAGCAGGTCTGGGACAGGTGGCGGTTCCATAACCGCAGGCAGAACAGTTGAAACTGGAATAGCAGCAAGGCCAGGTGGACTGGGGACAGCAAGGAGTCATCATGCCCGGTAGTCCTGACATATGGTCCTAGGGCTCAGGTCCTCCGAGAGAGAGAAAGAAAGAGAGAATTAGAGAGAGCCAAGATTTTCAAAATGTTCATAAATGACAAGCATGGTCAAATAATAATCAGGAATAAATATCAGTTGGCTTTTCATAGCCGATCATTAAGAGTTGAAAACAGCAGGTCTGGGACAGGTGGCGGTTCCATAACCGCAGGCAGAACAGTTGAAACTGGAATAGCAGCAAGGCCAGGTGGACTGGGGACAGCAAGGAGTCATCATGCCCGGTAGTCCTGACATATGGTCCTAGGGCTCAGGTCCTCCGAGAGAGAGAAAGAAAGAGAGAATTAGAGAGAGCCAAGATTTTCAAAATGTTCATAAATGACAAGCATGGTCAAATAATAATCAGGAATAAATATCAGTTGGCTTTTCATAGCCGATCATTAAGAGTTGAAAACAGCAGGTCTGGGACAGGTGGCGGTTCCATAACCGCAGGCAGAACAGCTGAAACTGGAATAGCAGCAAGGCCAGGCGGACTGGGGACAGCAAGGAGTCATCATGCCCGGTTTGCCGTGACGTATGGTCCTAGGGCTCAGGTCCTCCGAGAGAGAGAAAGAAAGAGAGAAGGAGAGAATTAGAGAGAGCCAAGATTTTCAAAATGTTCATAAATGACAAGCATGGTCAAATAATAATCAGGAATAAATATCAGTTGGCTTTTCATAGCCGATCATTAAGAGTTGAAAACAGCAGGTCTGGGACAGGTAGGGGTTCCATAACCGCAGGCAGAACAGCTGAAACTGGAATAGCAGCAAGGCCAGGCGGACTGGGGACAGCAAGGAGTCATCATGCCCGGTTTGCCGTGACGTATGGTCCTAGGGCTCAGGTTCTCCGAGAGAGAGAAAGAAAGAGAGAACGAGAGAATTAGAGAGAGCATACTTAAATTCACACAGGACACTGGATAAGATAGGAGAAGTACTCCAGGTATAACCAACTGACCCTAGCCCCCCGACACATAAACTACTGCAGCATAAATACTGGAGGCTGAGACAGGAGGGGTCAGGAGACACTGTGGCCCCATCAGAAGAAACCCCCGGACAGGGCCAAACAGGAAGGATATAACCCCACCCACTTTGCCAAAGCACAGCCCCCACACCACTAGAGGGATATCTTCAACCACCAACTTACAATCCTGAGACAAGGCCGAGTATAGCCCACAAAGATCTCCACCACAGCACAAACCAAGGGGGGCGCCAACCCAGACAGGAAGATCACGTCAGTAACTCAACCCACTCAAGTGACGCACCCCTCCCAGGGACGGCATGAAAGAGCACCAGTAAGCCAGTGACTCAGCCCCTGTAATAGGGTTAGAGGCAGAGAATCCCAGTGGAGAGAGGGGAACCGGCCAGGCAGAGACAGCAAGGGCGGTTCGTTGCTCCAGAGCCTTTCCGTTCACCTTCACACTCCTGGGCCAGACTACACTCAATCATATGACCTACTGAAGAGATAAGTCTTCAGTAAAGACTTAAAGGTTGAGACCGAGTCTGCGTCTCTCACATGGGTAGGCAGACCATTCCATAAAAATGGAGATCTATAGGAGAAAGCCCTGCCTCCCGCTGTTTGCTTAGAAATTCTAGGGACAATTAGGAGGCCTGCGTCTTGTGACCGTAGCGTACGTATAGGTATGTACGGCAGGACCAACTCGGAAAGATAGGTAGGAGCAAGCCCATGTAACGCTTTATAGGTTAACAGTAAAACCTTGAAATCAGCCCTTGCCTTAACAGGAAGCCAGTGTAGGGAAGCTAGCACTGGAGTAATATGATCAAATTTCTTGGTTCTAGTCAGGATTCTAGCAGCCGTATTTAGCACTAACTGAAGTTTATTTAGTGCTTTATCCGGGTAGCCGGAAAGTAGAGCATTGCAGTAGTCTAACCTAGAAGTAACAAATGCATGGATTAATTTTTCTGCATCATTTTTGGACAGAAAATTTCTGATTTTTGCAATGTTACGTAGATGGAAAAAAGCTGTCCTTGAAACAGTCTTGATATGTTCGTCAAAAGAGAGATCAGGGTCAAGAGTAACGCCGAGGTCCTTCACAGTTTTATTTGAGACGACTTTACAACCATCAAGATGAATTGTCAGATTTAACAGAAGATCTCTTTGTTTCTTGGGACCTAGAACAAGCATCTCTGTTTTGTCCGAGTTTAAAAGTAGAAAGTTTGCAGCCATCCACTTCCTTATGTCTGAAACACAGGCTTCTAGCGAGGGCAATTTTGGGGCTTCACCATGTTTCATTGAAATGTACAGCTGTGTGTCATCCGCATAGCAGTGAAAGTTAACATTCTGTTTTCGAATAACATCCCCAAGAGGTAAAATATATAGTGAAAACAATAGTGGTCCTAAAACGGAACCTTGTGGAACACCGAAATGTACAGTTGATTTGTCAGAGGACAAACCATTCACAGAGACAAACTGATATCTTTCCGACAGGTAAGATCTAAACCAGGCCAGAACTTGTCCGTGTAGACCAATTTGGGTTTCCAGTCTCTCCAAAAGAATGTGGTGATCGATGGTGTCAAAGGCAGCACTAAGGTCTAGTAGCACGAGGACAGATGCAGAGCCTCGGTCTGACGCCATTAAAAGGTCATTTACCACCTTCACAAGTGCAGTCTCAGTGCTATGATGGGGTCTAAAACCAGACTGAAGCATTTCGTATACATTGTTTGTCTTCAGGAAGGCAGTGAGTTGCTGCGCAACAGCTTTTTCTAAAATTTTTGAGAGGAATGGAAGATTCGATATAGGCCGATAGTTTTTTATATTTTCCGGGTCAAGGTTTGGCTTTTTCAAGAGAGGCTTTATTACTGCCACTTTTAGTGAGTTTGGTACACATCCGGTGGATAGAGAGCCGTTTATTATGTTCAACATAGGAGGGCCAAGCACAGGAAGCAGCTCTTTCAGTAGTTTAGTAGGAATAGGATCCAGTATGCAGCTTGAAGGTTTAGAGGCCATGATTATTTTCATCATTGTGTCAAGAGATATAGTACTAAAACACTTAAGTGTCTCTCCCGATCCCAGGCCCTGGCAGAGCTGTGCAGATCCAGGACAGCTAAGCCCTGGAGGAATATGCAGATTTAAAGAGGAGTCCATAATTTGCTTTCTAATGATCATGATTTTTTCCTCAAAGAAGTTCATGAATTTATTACTGCTGAAGTGAAAGCCATCCTCTCTTGGGGAATGCTGCTTTTTAGTTAGCTTTGCAACAGTGTCAAAAAGAAATTTTGGATTGTTCTTATTTTCCTCAATTAAGTTGGAAAAGTAGGATGATCGAGCAGCAGTGAGGGCTCTTCGGTACTGCACGGTACTGTCTTTCCAAGCTAGTCGGAAGACTTCCAGTTTGGTGTGGCGCCATTTCCGTTCCAATTTTCTGGAAGCTTGCTTCAAAGCTCGGGTATTTTCTGTATACCAGGGAGCTAGTTTCTTATGACAAATGTTTTTCGTTTTTAGGGGTGCAACTGCATCTAGGGTATTGCGCAAGGTTAAATTGAGTTCCTCAGTTAGGTGGTTAACTGATTTTTGTCCTCTGACGTCCTTGGGTAGGCAGAAGGAGTCTGGAAGGGCGTCAAGGAATTTTTGTGTTGTCTGAGAATTTATAACACGACTTTTGATGCTCCTTGGTTGGGGTCTGAGCAGATTATTTGTTGCGATTGCAAACGTAATAAAATGGTGGTCCGACAGTCCAGGATTATGAGGAAAAACATTAAGATCTACAACATTTATTCCATGGGACAAAACTAGGTCCAGAGTATGACTGTGGCAGTGAGTAGGTCCAGAGACATGTTGGACAAAACCCACTGAGTCGATGATGGCTCCGAAAGACTTTTGGAGTGGGTCTGTGGACTTCTCCATATGAATATTAAAATCACCAAAAATTAAAATATGATCTGCTATGACTACAAGGTCTGATAGGAATTCAGGGAACTCAGAGAGGAACGCTGTATATGGCCCAGGAGGCCTATAAACAGTAGCTATAAAAAGTGATTGAGTAGGCTGCATAGATTTCATGACTAGAAGCTCAAAAGACGAAAACGTCATTTTTTTTTTTGTAAATTGAAATTTGCTATCGTAAATGTTAGCAACACCTCCGCCTTTGCGGGATGCACGGGGGATATGGTCACTAGTGTAACCAGGAGGTGAGGCCTCATTTAACACAGTAAATTCATCATGCTTAAGCCATGTTTCAGTCAGGCCAATCACATCAAGATTATGATCAGTGATTAGTTCATTGACTATAACTGCCTTTGAAGTGAGGGATCTAACATTAAGTAACCCTATTTTGAGATGTGAGGTATCACGATCTCTTTCAATAATGGCAGGAATGGAGGAGGTCTTTATCCTAGTGAGATTGCTAAGGCGAACACCGCCATGTTTAGTTTTGCCCAACCTAGGTCGAGGCACAGACACAGTCTCAATGGGGATGGCTGAGCTGACTACACTGACTGTGCTATTGGCAGACTCCACTAAGCTGGCAGGTTGGCTAACAGCCTGCTGCCTGGCCTGCACCCTATTTCATTGTGGAGCTAGAGGAGTTAGAGCCCTATCTATGTCAGTAGATAAGATGAGAGCACCCCTCCAGCTAGGATGGAGTCCGTCACTCCTCAGCAGGTCAGGCTTGGTCCTGTTTGTGGGTGAGTCCCAGAAAGAGGGCCAATTATCTACAAATTCTATCTTTTGGGAGGGGCAGAAAACAGTTTTCAACCAGCGATTGAGTTGTGAGACTCTGCTGTAGAGCTCGTCACTCCCCCTAACTGGGAAGGGGCCAGAGACAATTACTCGATGCCGACACATCTTTCTAGCTGATTTACAGGCTGAAGCTATGTTGTGCTTGGTGACCTCTGACTGTTTCATCCTAACATCGTTGGTGCCGACGTGGATAACAATATCTCTATACTCTCTACACTCACCAGTTTTAGCTTTAGCCAGCACCATCTTCAGATTAGCCTTAACGTCGGTAGCCCTGCCCCCTGGTAAACAGTGTATGATCGCTGGGTGATTCGTTTTAAGTCTAATACTGCGGGTAATGGAGTCGCCAATGACTAGGGTTTTCAATTTGTCAGAGCTAATGGTGGGAGCCTTCGGCGTCTCAGACCCCGTAACGGGAGGAGTAGAGACAAGAGAAGACTCGGCCTCAGACTCCGACTCGCTACTCAATGGGGAAAACCGGTTGAAAGTTTCTGTCGGCTGAATGAGCGACACCGGTTGAGCATTCCAACAGCATTTCCCTCCAGAAGCCATGAGAAAATTGTCCGGCTGCGGGGACAGTGCGGGGGGATTTATACTAACGTTACTATCTGTACTTACTGGTGGCACAGACGCTGTTTCTTCCTTTCCTACACTGAAATTACCCTTGCCTAACGATTGCGTCTGAAGCTGGGCTTGCAGCACAGCTATCCTCGCCGTAAGGCGATCATTCTCCTGTATATTATGAGTACAGCGAATGCAATTAGAAGACATCATGTTAATGTTACTACTTAGCTTCGGCTGTTGAAGGTGCTGACGAACCATGTCCAGATAAAGCGTCCGGAGTGAAAAAGTTGAATGAGGGAAAAAAGTTGTGATGGAAAAACTAAAAATATAAACGGTAATTAAAAAGAAAAAAAAACGTAAAGTTGTCAGCTAGCAAAGCAAAGCTAGCAAAGTAAAGTTGGCAACAAAACGCACAGCAACACGTCTGCAAATTCAAGAGGAAGTGATGTGCAGTCCACCCTGATCAAAAGCTCGCAACGCCAAGAGCCCTGACCACTCGGTTTTGAAGTTTGACCAGGAGCACTCACTCCAGTCAGAGGGTGCATTATCAGGTATTGGAGCGTTAAGAGATGACGCACAACAACAGTTTCTACCACGAAACCATGATTCCAATAACCTCCGCGGTCGAAATAACTGTAAAGCACGTCGCCATCAAAACGACTACCGCTACAATCGACCTGTTCACTACGTTCCTGCACCCAACCCACACAAAGTGTCAGAGCACAAGGGTAACAAAGGGTTGAAGGATGATCAAAACGTAGACCAATGTTCTCCAGAAGTTCCACTACGTGAAGAACTAAAGCGAGAAACATTTGAGAAAAGGGTAAAAGATAAGTCACAAGGACTAGACAGGGAATTACCGGACTCCAGGTCCGCAGGAATTAACACCCATAGCAAGGACGTTAAAATTCAAATCCCTCCTGCTTTCACTCGAGACCCTATCCAGGGCCCGATTGACCAAGAAACAAGCCCACGGGCTTTGTCTATAAACTCTGATACAAAGGTTGCGAAGAAAAAGGTCAAACGCTTCGGTAAAGCCAAGCCCACTCAAAATCGTAAAAGTCAATCTGCTTCCACCTTGAACAGAATTGACACATCACGTTGTTGCGAAAGACAACTTCACTTTGTGGGGAATATGTCCACTAAACACGAATCGAAACGACCATACCTGGAAACAGTCCTGGAGGACTGCTTAACTTGTCATGCGCTAATTGATTCGGGTGCGACAATATCACTCATCTCTCAAACATTGTTTGATGATCTAAAAAGGGCTTTGAAGCCAACTAAACGTTGGTTAAAAGTGGAACGATGCGACACTACACTTCGAGGGGTCACTCAGACTACCTCGCCTCTCACATTGAGCGTCATGCTGAAACTACACTTCAAGGACATATCGCTCGTCCACCCTGTGAATGTTGCTAGCCTCGAAACTGTACCCCTGCTACTGGGAGCAGACTTGATGGATCGGTTACTCCCATTGATGGATTGGAAAACCAACCAGGTATGGTCACAGGCTACCGTGCCTTCTCTACCGACCACACTGTCTTTCCCTAACGCTAGCTGCAACGCAGTCAGTCACGAGGGGTATCTGTCGAAAGCACCCCTTGGGAAAAAGACGTTTAAAAAACACTTGGGGCAGAATCCGATCCAAGGAGATATTACGATATCTCAACGCATTCCATCAGCCAATCTGATTGACAATTCTTGTCATGTTTTCGAGCCAGCTGTCTCTGTGAATGAGCTACTTCCCTCCTCCTTGCAGTCATGCAATACGGTAGTTGAGATGAACTTCTCTTGCCCTTCGGACACTTCCGCAAGCACTGCGGCCGTCTCAGCAAGAAAAACATTGATGCGCAGAGTATACTCTGCTTCCGATGACACACCTTCCGCTTTGTGGGGGACTGTCAACCCTTACAATGACACTAATGGCGTCAGTCCAGCAACTGACCCGTTGACTCCCACTGGTGAAACACTTTGCGATATCACAGACCGATATCCTCGTCTCAGTTCGCAGGTACTGAAGAGGTTGCCACACGCGGTCGCGGTGGTGACTGACAGACCTCGACAGCCACTGAGGGTGTTGAAGCACAAACACCAGGAGATTTGGTTGAAAGGTTGCAGCCATTCTCATAATAACGCGGCCACTGACAACTCGTACATAGGGTCCGAACCTTTCGTTTGCGCCTCGGATACCAACACCACATGCTGGTGGGGGGGTCCCGAGACGCAAAGGGGGGGAATAGTAGCCCAGACCCATGATGAGCCTTATCGAGGCCGGTGGGACAACACCGTACGAGGCCGCCAGAGCATAAACCAAATCTAGTTGTAAACTCCCATTTGAGAACAGTGAGGAGCAGACAGGCCCCTAGACGGGGATTATCTTAGAACACATCTAAGATATTATTGAGGTGTACCACACTGGTCGTAAAGGAAGTCCAGTGGACTTGTCCACCTCCAAAACAAATGGCAACAATAATCATTCCTTGCCATGTGTAGTAGTCACTACAAGACAACTAGTAAAATGCTCTAATCATGTATTCCTGTAGGATAACATTTCAGAATAAATCGGTAGGACGACTGGACCCCTTGAGTACCAGTACCAATACCACAGTCAGTTCAGCAACACTCAGTAAGAGAATTAGTAACCTCACTTAAATTGCTTTTGATAACAGCGACTGAGTCTGAGTCACTCAGAGTGCAGCGCGGGGAAGGGAATCTCCATTGCACTCTTCCAATGGTTACACACGCCACTAATAAATAGAACCCTCCGTTCAGGAGAAAAGTTATTAGAAGGCAGGAACCACGATAACACCATGTACGACTGGTCTAATACTTAGTACTTCCGTCATGAGGTTAGCTCCTCCGTGGATAACATAGCTATGAAGAATACTTCCTCATACCTACTGCCACTACAATAGTGGAAGACAGTGACTGGTAGTAAAACCACTACAGACTCCCTCGACACCAATTCTGACTGACCTCCAGGCATTGACCTGAAAATTACCTGACTACGTCAGACTCATTCTGAACAAGTTGTAATCTGCCAGGATACTTGGTTTCCTTCCCTTGACATGTGTGCTTGCGTACGCATAAACGCACATGTACAACGGAACATCCAATTAGGATTTATGCTAGGATCACTTAAGGGTCCGAGCAAAATACCAGCCTTAGTAAAGTTGAACATTTATTTTGAGGCCTTTAACTCTACAGCTACAGCACTCACCAGTTTTCTTCTCAGAAGTCCATAGGTCATCCCTGTAGACTGCCCAAAACTAGTGCCTTACAGCTGTAGACGTATCATATAGTTATCAACTTAGGATAGTACCCTAACCAACACCCCGCAAATTAGAAGAGCCCTAGATATGACATTAGACAATGCCATGATAGGGTCATTTTGCCAAGACCATGGACGTAGATAGAATACAGTCCAATTAGATGGTTAAGATGGCATAACTATATTTTGTTTTGTTTATGCTTTCAGTCATTTTGTTTCATTTTCTTCGGCATGTAGAAAGTGATAGAGCCATAAACAACTTCCCCATACAACCATCAGTTAGTGCCACAACGCCGCTCATTTGGGAGGAAATGTAATGATATATTTCATGAGTGTGTGTGCGTTGTTAACATCTGCCTAAGTTACTGCCCAGATCTTCCAGTCTGGACGACCAGACTACGGGTCCGGAACGGTGATCCCAATCCGGACCTCCGCTGCCCAGCCATGGAGCAGACTTCTTCATTTGCAGACACCCTACCCGGGTCAACCACACCAGAGGGGGGACTGCAACAGCGATCACCAACTGGACATCTGCTGTCCAGCCATGAAGCAGACTTCTTCATTTGCAGACACCCTACCCGGGTCAACCACACCAGAGGGGGGACTGCAACAGCGATCACCAACTGGACATCTGCTGTCCAGCCATGAAGCAGACTTCTTCATTTGCAGACACCCTACCTGGGTCGACCACCAGATGGGGACCACAACGATGGTCCACAACCAGGACAACCCACGGTCATTTGTATGTTGGTTTGCAACATGCAGGTTAATCGCAAGATTGAACCCAACATGGGGGGACTGTCATGACGTTGGGTTGGGGGTAGGTTTACGACAGTCATAAATACCTCTTTCCCCCTTTTTCTCTCTCCCCACTATAACTGATGTGACATAAGGAAACCCATGGGTTAACTTAGAGATTCTGGGTAACATCAGAAGTTGGGGGAAATGAACTATATTCTGATAATCCAACCAACTAAACATATGCGGTGGTACTTAAGGTATATTATGTCAGTTCGGTTGCCCTCTGACACATTCTCATCAATGATAGAATGACATAAACTCTACTGTGGAAAGTATAAATGTCAGAGGTATCGGATTCACATGGAATTGTTGTTTAATTCAAATGTTTGAATATGAGATTATTTGTGAAGAGATTAAATGTAAATTTAGCTTCCAAATGAGAGATCTGTGCTTTCATAAGTTTTCCTCAGCTCAACCAGTGGCCCGCCCCTGTGAAGAGGCATGGGTTAGAAACTTTTCAGACACACCCCTCTACCTCCACTATATAAAGCCAGTGACAAGAATATAACTTCCTGTTCCGGGTACACCAGGACGACGGTCCTGTGTCAGAATGGTTCAGACAATAACTACAGAACTAGGCCAACATCAGCATGGACTTTGATTGTGAATGGTATGAACTTTGAACTCGTGTTCACTACAGAAGTGATATCTCCTAGCCGTTGAGTTGGCAACAGCTGCTACAAACGCAGGTTAGGAAGGACAGTCCGAGTATCCCGTCTTCCACACACAACGTTACTACACGTATCCCGTGACTACCAGAGACATTCTCCAAAGGACAGAGGACTCGGGTTGGCGACACGGTCCATCTACCACCAACCTACTGAAGCGCAGCTCAGAGTAAATATGTATTGCATTTTCTTTTTCAAATGGGCGGTAATTTAGAATGCATCAGATAATATTAATTACGACAGCACAGCTCGCCTATGTTCGAATCTCCCGCTCTTTCACTAAGACTCAGACCCTTTTCTTTGTGTAACAAGCTGTCATATCTGTAACGCCCGCTAGGGACGTTTCTCTGTATGACGTAATTTGTGATCAAGTTATGATTTAATTGTATATGTGTGATTAGTTAGGTATTTAGTAAATAAATAATTAAACCCAATTTTGTATTGCTGATTCAACTTGTTAGCTAGGATTCTTGCAGATAACCAAGGACTTACAACTTTCAGATGAGACTGAATCAAATGACGATTAATGTGACTGTTATGCATGTAAAATATTCCTAAATCTTTAAGAGTTTATTCGAAAGATAACAGCTCTATAAATATTCTTTCGTGGTGTCCCTCTCTAGTTAATTAATATTTACATGATTAGTTCAATCAGGTAATATTAATTACGGAGAAATTATTTTATAGAATAGCATGTCATAGCAATCAATCTGGCATAGTCAAAGACACGACAATGGTCTGCGCCCCCTGGGCCTCGGTCTTCCTGGTCCCCATACAGTACATAGCCCTCTGACCCTGTAATGGTGGTCTGTGCCCCCTGGGCCTCTCTGTCTTCCTGGTCCCCATACAGTACATAGCCCTCTGACCCTGTAATGGTGGTCTGTGCCCCCTGGGCCTCTCTGTCTTCCTGGTCCCCATACAGTACATAGCCCTCTGACCCTATAATGGTGGTCTGCGTCCCCTGGGCCTCGGTCTTCCTGGTCCCCATACAGTACATAGCCCCCTGACCCTGTAATGGTGGTCTGCGTCCCCTGGGCCTCTGTCTTCCTGGTCCCCATACAGTACATAGCCCCCTGACCCTGTAATGGTGGTCTGCGTCCCCTGGGCCTCGGTCTTCCTGGTCCCCATACAGTACATAGCCCTCTGACCCTGTAATGGTGGTCTACGCCCCCTTGGTCAGGCAGTTGTGATCCAAAAAGGGTCCCAGAAATTGGACAGAGACATCCACACCTACAAGCAAAAGAGTAGGAATTTAGATAACTTGTTTACACCTAATTAACAAAAAGAAAACTAAAACCATAACAGCCTTGCAGTATTGCTCATTGTCTTGTCCTTCATGGTGTCGTTAAATAAGTGAGTAGAAGAAGAGGAGAGGAGGGGGGGGGGGGGGGGTGCAGGCAGATACTGGGAGAGCACAGTCTTTTTTGGGCTGCGGATCTGAACTCTCTGGAACCTTCTTCACGACAGCTAAAAGACTGAAGCTTCTGCGAATGTGTGCAGGATTCTACTTCACGCACTGTCTCTGCTTAACAGAACCGAATGTAATACCATATTACTGTTGGACAAAAAAACATCACACATTTTAAATTCGGTTTTAGGATGATTGTGCGAACGGTCACATTTTTCTCTCGTGTGGCCGAAACTTTAACAGCGTGCAGGACTAGGAAAAATATGTACTTTGATTGAAAAAAGAAACAGGTACAGATTGTTAACACCATCTGCTCTAAAATTCGCTCACTGCACATAATTCAAAACAATGTACTTCAAAACAACTGAAAAAGATCTAAATGCATATTCCCATGAAACTGATTGAGATCAAATGATTGGCATGAAGATGCTTTATTATCATTCACGATTGACAGTGTGAAATGTGAAGGACATGCATCGACGACGTCATCCCCATAGTGGCCGTACGTACATATCCCAACCAGAAGCCATGGATTATAGGCAATATCCACACTAAACTAAAGGAAAGGGAAAGGGGGATAACTAGTCAGTTGTACAACTGAATGCCTTCAACTGAAATGTGTCTTCCGTATTTAACCCAACCCCTCTGAATCAGAGAGGTACGGGGGTCTGCCTTAATCAACATCCACGTCTTCGGCGCCCAGGGAACAGTGGGTTAACTTCTCTGGGATATGTGGGACGGTAGCGTCCCACTTGGCTAAAAGCCTGAAAAAATGTAGCGCGCCAAATTCAAATATATTACTATAAAAATCAATCTTTCATGAAATCACACATGAAAGACACCAAATTAAAGCTACACATGTTGTGAATCCAGCCAACATGTCTGATTTCAAAAACGATTTACGGCGAAAGCACACCAAACGATTATGTTAGCTCAGTACATAGCCACAGAAAAACACAGCCATTTTCCCAGCCAAAGATAGTAGTCACAAAAAGCAGAAATAGAGATAAAATTCATCACTATCCTTTGATGATCTTCATCAGATGACACTCATAGGACATCATGTTACACAATACATTTATGGTTTTGTTCGATAATGTGCATATTTATATCCACAAATCTCAGTTTACATTGGCGCCATGTTCAGAAATGCCTCCAAAATACCCGGAGAAATTGCAGAGAGCCACGTCAAATAACAGAAATACTCATCATGTCACGCCCTGACCTTAGGATTCTTTGTTTTCTTTATTATTTTGGTTAGGTCAGGGTGTGACGAGGGTGGTATGTGTGTTTTTGTCTTGTCTAGGGTTTTGGTATGTCTAGGTGTGTGTGTGTAGTCTAGGCATTATGTAGGTCTATGGTAGCTGTCACGTTCCTGACCTGTTTTCTGTTGTTTTGTATGTGTTTAGTTGGTCAGGACGTGAGCTGGGTGGGAATTCTATGTTGTGTGTCTAGTTTGTCTGTTTCTATGTCCAGCCTAATATGGTTCTCAATCAGAGGCAGATGGTAATCGTTGTCCCTGATTGAGAATCATATATAGGAGGCTTGTTTTGTGTTGGGATTTTGTGGGTGTTTGTTACCTGTCTCTGTGTTTGTGTTCTGCACCAGATAGGTCTGTATCGGTTTTGCACATTTGTTATTTTGTATGTTGTTTGTAGTGTTTCACTTGTTCTTGTATTAAACATGTTGAACACTAGCCGCGCTGCACTTTGGTCCTCTCCTTCACCTATGGAAGAAAGCCGTTACAGAAACACCCACCAAACCCGGACCAAGCAGCGTGGCAACGGGCAGCAGCAACAGCAGCAGCGGTACAAGGAGGAATGGACATGGGAGGAGATTCTGGACGGAGAAGGACCCTGGGCAGAGCCAGAGGAGTGTCGCCGTCCCAAAGCGGAGCTGGAGGCATCAAAAGCGGAGAGGCGGCATTATGAGGCGCTTGCAAGGCAGAGTGGCTGGAAACCCGAGAGGCTCACCCAAAAATTTATTGGGGGGGGGGGGGGGCTAAAGGGGAGTGTGGCGAAGCCGGGTTGGATACCTGAGCCAACTCCCCGGGCTTACCGTGGAGTGAGAGGGCGTCGTACTGGTCAGACACCGTGTTATGCGGTAAAGCGCACGGTGTCCCCAGTACGCGTGCTTAGCCCAGTGCGGGCTATTCCACCTTGCCGCACTGGGAGGGCTAGGTTGGGCATCGAGCCGGATGTCATGAAGCCGGCCCAACGTATCTGGCCTCCAGTACGTCTCCTCGGGCCGGCGTACATGGCACCAGCCTTACAGGTGGTGTCCCCGGTTCGCCTGCATAGCCCAGTGCGGGTTATTCCACCTCGCCGCACTGGCAGGGCTACGGGGACCATTCAACCTGGTAGGGTTGGAGAGGCTCGGTGCTCAAGAGCGCGTGTCCTCCTTCACGGTCCGGTATATCCGGCGCCACCTTCCCGCCCCAGACCAGTACCACCAGTGCCTACACCACGCACCAGGCTTCCAGTGCATCTCCAGAGCCCTGTTCCTCCTCCCCGCACTCGCCCTGAGGTGCGTGTCCTCAGCCCGGTACCTCCAGTTCCGGCACCACGCACCAGGCCTACTGTGCGCCTCAGCAGGTCAGAGTCGGCCGTCTGCTCAACGCCGCCTGCACTGCCTGTCTGCCCAGCGCCGTCTGAGCTGCCTGCCTGCCCAGCGCCGTCTGAGCCATCCGTCTGCCCAGCGCCGTCTGAGCCATCTGTCTGCCCAGCGCCGTCTGAGCCATCCGTCTGCCCAGCGCCGTCTGAGCCATCCGTCTGCCCAGCGCCATCTGAGCCATCTGTCTGCCCAGCGCCATCTGAGTCATCCGTCTGCCACGAGCCATTAGAGCCGCCCGTCTGTCCCGAGCCATTAGAGCCGTCCGTCAGTCAGGAGCCGCTAGAGCCGTCCGTCAGTCAGGAGCTGCCAGAGACGCCAGCCAGTCAGGAGCTGCCAGAGACGCCAGCCAGTCAGGAGCTGCCAGAGACGCCAGCCAGTCAGGAGCTGCCAGAGACGCCAGCCAGTCAGGAGCTGCCAGAGACGCCAGCCAGTCAGGAGCTGCCAGAGACGCCAGCCAGTCAGGAGCTGCCAGAGCTGCCCTACAGTCATGAGCTGCCCTACAGTCATGAGCTGCCCTACAGTCATGAGCTGCCCTACAGTCATGAGCTGCCCTACAGTCATGAGCTGCCCTACAGTCATGAGCTGCCCTCCAGTCATGAGCTGCCCTCCAGTCATGAGCTGCCCTCCAGTCATGAGCTGCCCTCCAGTCATGAGCTGCCCTACAGTCCGGAGCTGCCACTCAGTCCGGAGCTGCCACTCAGTCCGGAGCTGCCACTCAGTCCGGAGCTGCCACTCAGTCCGGAGCTGCCATTAGTCCGGAGTTGCCCCTCTGTCCTGAGCTACCTCTCTGTCCTGAGCTACCTCTCTGTCCTGAGCTACCTCTCTGTCCTGAGCTACCTCTCTGTCCTGAGCTACCTCCTAAATCATGTGGGGGCCTTGGGGAGGATTCTTAGGCCAAGGTCGTGGGCGAGGGTCGCCACTCAAAGGACGCTAAGGAGGGGGACAAAGACAGTGGTGGAGTGGTGTCCTCGTCCTGCGCCGGAGCCGCCACCGCGGACAGATGCCCACCCAGACCCTCCCCTTGAGTTTTAGGGGTGCGCCCGGAGTTCGCACCTTGAGGGGGGGGTTCTGTCACGTTCCTGACCTGTTTTCTGTTGTTTTGTATGTGTTTAGTTGGTCAGGACGTGAGCTGGGTGGGAATTCTATGTTGTGTGTCTAGTTTGTCTGTTTCTATGTCCAGCCTAATATGGTTCTCAATCAGAGGCAGATGGTAATCGTTGTCCCTGATTGAGAATCATATATAGGAGGCTTGTTTTGTGTTGGGATTTTGTGGGTGTTTGTTTCCTGTCTCTGTGATTGTCTGCACCAGATAGGTCTGTCTCGGTTTTTGCACATTTTGTTATTTTGTATGTTGTTTGTAGTGTTTTCACTTGTTCTTTATTAAACATGTTGAACACTAGCCGCGCTGCACTTTGGTCCAATCCTTGCTACTCCTCTTCGGATGAAGAGATGGAGGAAAGCCGTTACAGTGATCAAATACTTATGTCATGCAATAAAATGCAAATGAATTACTTAAAAATCATACAATGTGATTTTCTGGATTTTTGTTTTAGATTCCGTCTCTCACAGTTGAAGGGTACCTATGATAAAAATTACAGACCTCTACATGCTTTGTAAGTAGGAAAACCTGCAAAATCGGCAGTGTATCAAATACTTGTTCTCCCCACTGTAGGTGTGTTTCTTTCTAAATCATGTCCAAACAAATTAATTGGCCACAGGTGGACTCCAATCAAGTTGTAGTGACATCTCTAGGATGATCAAAGGAAATTGGATGCACCTGAGCTCAATTTGGAGTGTCATAGCAAAGGGGTGTGAAAACTTACTCTACCGGTCAAGTTTTAGAACACCTACTCATTCAAGGGGTTTTCTTTATTGTTACTATTTTCTACATTGTAGAATAATAGTGAAGACATCAAAACTATGAAGTAACACATATGGGGGGAAAAAGTGTTAAACAAATCCAAATATATTTTACATTTGAGATTCTTCAAATAGCCACCATTTGCCTTGATGATAGCTTTGCACACTCTTGGCATTCTCTCAACCAGCTTCACCTGAAATGCTTTTCCAACAGTCTTGAAGGAGTTCCCACATATGCTGAGCACTTGTTGGCTGCTTTTCCTTCACTCTGCGGTCCGACTCATCCCAAGCCATCTCAATTTGGTTGAGGTTGGGGGATTGTGGAGGCCAGGTCATCTGATGCAGCACTCCATCACTCTCCTTCTTGGTAAAATAGCCCTTACACAGCCTGGAGGTGTGTTGGGTCATTGTCCTGTTGAAAAACAAATGATAGTCCCACTAAGCGTAAACCAGATAGGATGGCGTATCACTGCAGAATGCTGTGGTAGCCATGCTGGTTAAGTGTGCCTTGAATGCTAAATAAATCACAGACAGTATCACCAGCAAAGCACCCCCACACCATCACACCTCCTCCTCCATGCTTTACGGTGGGAAATACACATGCGGAGATCATCTGTTCACCCACACTGCGTCTCACAAAGACACGGCGGTTGGAACCAAAAATCTCCAATTTGGACTCCAGACCAAAGGACAAATTTCCACCAGTCTAATGTCCATTGCTCATGTTTCTTGGCCCAAGCAAGTCTATTCTTCTTCTTGGTGTCCTTTAGAAGTAGTTTCTTTGCAACAATTTGACCATGAAGGCCTGATTCACGCAGTCTCCTCTGAACAGTTGATGTTGAGATGTGTCTGTTGATTTTAAGATGTGATAAAGGTTTATAGCTCCATATACTACACCTCCCTCCCCCCTCTTAGATAGAGCTTACAATCAAAATGTTTTTTTTTCTTTACCTTTCAACAATACCTTTTTAAAACAAGTACATTCTTTTTAATACTGCTGTAGAGTCAAAGGTAACTGGTTCTCGAGTTTCACTTACAGTACCAGGCTTTTCCTCTGACTCACTCAAGCACATAGTCCTGTAGCCTCGCTGGTAGTTTAGTATACCTGGCTGCTCTGGTGCACCTACTGGTGTGAGTCTCTTTGACAGAGGGTTCTGGAGCTCTGACTGGTTTGAGTCTCTTTGACAGAGGGTTCTGGTGCTCTGACTGGTGTGAGTCTCTTTGACAGAGGGTTCTGGAGCTCTGACTGGTTTGAGTCTCTTTGACAGAGGGTTCTGGTGATCTGACTGGTGTGAGTCTCTTTGACAGAAGGTTCTGGTGATCTGACTGGTTTGAGTCTCTATGACAAAGGGTTCTAGTGCTCTGACTGGTTTGAGTCTCTTTGACAGAGGGTTCTGGTGATCTGACTGGTTTGAGTCTCTATGACAAAGGGTTCTAGTGCTCTGACTGGTTTGAGTCTCTATAACAGAGAGTTCTAGTGCTCTGACTGGTTTGAGTGTTTATGACAGAGAGTTCTAGTGCTCTGACTGGTTTGAGTCTCTATGACAGAGAGTTCTAGTGCTCTGACTGGTTTGAGTGTCTATGACAGAGAGTCCTGGTGCTCTGACAGGTTTGAGTGTCTATGACAGAGAGTTCTAGTGCTCTGACTGGTTTGAGTGTCTATGACAGAGAGTTCTAGTGCTCTGACTGGTTTGAGTGTCTATGACAGAGAGTTCTAGTGCTCTGACTGGTTTGAGTCTCTATGACAGAGAGTTCTAGTGCTCTTACTGGTTTGAGTGTCTATGACAGAGAGTTCTAGTGCTCTGACTGGTTTGAGTCTCTATGACAGAGAGTTCTAGTGCTCTGACTAGTTTGAGTCTCTATGATAGAGGGTTCTAGTGCTCTGACTGGGTTGAGTTTTTATGATAGAGGGTTCTAGTGCTCTGACTGGGTTGAGTCTCTATGACAGAGAGTTCTAGTGCTCTGACTGGTTTGACTCTCTATGACAGAGAGTTCTAGTGCTCTGACTGGTTTGAGTCTCTATGACAGAGAGTTCTAGTGCTCTGACTGGTTTGAGTGTCTATGACAGAGAGTTCTAGTGCTCTGACTGGTTTGAGTGTCTATGACAGAGAGGTCTAGTTCTCTGACTGGTTTGAGTCTCTATGACAGAGAGTTCTAGTGCTCTGACTGGTTTGAGTGTCTATGACAGAGAGTTCTAGTGCTCTGACTGGTTTGAGTGTCTATGACAGAGAGGTCTAGTTCTCTGACTGGTTTGAGTCTCTATGACAGAGGGTTCTGGGCCCAGATTCACAAAACCTTCTTAAGGAGAAATTTATTCTTAACTGCCATTTTTTCCTTAACTACAGATTTAAGAAGAAAGTTAAGCAAAGTTGCTATTCCTCAAAAAGATTCTTGGAAATGCTCTTGCGCTATTTCTTAAGTTTCTCCTCCTCTTTCTCCAGAGGGTTCTGGTGCTCTGTCATTTGTCATGTTTTGTCTGTGCTCTGTCTCTTTAATTCAGACCGGGAGGTCGAAGAGGAGAAACAGAGTCAGTGATTGTGACTTCCTCTTGTCTCTGTACTTGCCTGTTCTGTCGGGTCTGAGATGCTTTCTGTTTCTGCGGTAGCGAGCTCCTACTGGTGTGATGACATCAACTGCAACTGCACCGCCCGCAACTGCAGGGCTCTGCAGAGAGTGGTGCGGTCTGCCCAACACGTCACCAGGGGCAAACTACCTGCCTTCCAGGACACCTACAGCACCCGTTGTCACAGGAAGGCCAAAAAGATCATCAAGGACAACAACCACCCGAGCCACTGCCTGTGTGTATTGTACGTATTGTTGTGAATTGTTAGATATTACTGCACTGTTGGAGCTAGAAACACAAGTATTTCACTACACCCGCAATAACATCTGCTAAAGATGTGCATGTGACAAATCAAATTTTATTTGATTTCATATGATCTCAGTTCATCTCTGATTCTCACTGTTGATGGCTGCCATCATATTGCCCTCTCCATGCACACTCTCGCTCCCGGAATGAAGGAAGCGGTGATGCCATTTTGTAGTAACATGTCTTCTGCTGTGGCTGTCTGTGTTTCAGGCCATGTTGGACATTTTGGGAGTCACTGGCTGAAGGGCTGCTTTAGTTGCAGGTAGGATGGAGCGTAGGACACGTCCCATATGTGTAGCTGAGCAGGGGAGCACTGGACAGGTGTATTTCTTAGGTTCAGGAGAGCTATGTGAGGGTCAACACCTGTTTGTGCTGTGGATCTCAGCATGTTTTTCACTAACGGAATAGTCTTCTCAGCCATTCCGTTTGACTGGGAAAACCCTGGACTTGAATTTGTGATTTTGAAATCCCACGCTTTTGCAAACTGAGCCATCTCAGCACTTGCAAAGGGTACATGGTCTGCAATATCATGTCTAGCATACACAGCGTTCCACTTTGCTACGACATTACCTGATGTCTTGTCCGACAGCCTCAGCACCTCTGGATATTTGGAGTAGTAGTCCACTATTAGGAGGAATGAGCGTCCTTGGAACTCCAAGATATCAGCAGCGATTTTTTTTTGCCATGGAGTGTCAGGCACTGAGTGTGGTAGGAGTGGTTCTTTTGGTTGCTGTGCCTTTAAACAGCTTGGAAAATTCCAGAAAATGATGTCATAGCTTTAGAAGCTTCTGATAGGCTAATTGACATCATTTGAGTCAATTGGAGGTGTACCTGTGGATGTATGTCTAGGCCTACCTTCAAACTCAGTCACTCTTTGCTTGACATCATGGGAAAATCAGCCAAGCCCTCAGAAAAAACATTGTAGACCTCCACGAGTCTGGTTCATCCTTGGGAGCAATTTCCAAATGCCTGAAGGTATCACGTTCATCTGTACAAACAATAGAACGCAAGTATAAACACCATGGGACCACACAGCCGTCATACCGCTCAGGAAGGAGACGCGTTCTGTCTCCTAGAGATGAACGTACTTTGGTGTGAAAAGTGCAAATCAATCCCAGAACAACAACAAAGGACCTTGTGAAGATGCTGGAGGAAACAAGTACAAAAGTATCTTTATCCACAGTAAAATGAGTCCTATATTGACATAACCTGAAAGGGCGCTCAGCAAGGAAGAAGCTACTGCTCCAAAACCGCCATAAAAATGCCAGACTACGGTTTGCAACTGCACATGGGGACAAAGATCGTACTTTTTGGAGAAATGTCCTCTGGTCTGATGAAACGAAAATAGAACTGTTTGGTCATAATGACCATCATTATGTTTGGAGGAAAAAGGGGGAGGCTTGCAAGCCGAAGAACACCATCCCAACCGTGAAGCACGGGGGTGGCAGCATCATGTTGTGGGGGTGCTTTGCTGCAGGAGGGACTGGTGCACTTCACAAAATAGATGGCATCATGAGAAGGGGAAATTATGTGGATATATTGAAGCAACATCTCAAGTCATCAGTCAGGAAGTTAAAGCTTGGTCGCAAATGGGTCTTCCAAATCGACAATGACCCCAAGCATACTTACAAGTTGTGGCAAAATGGCTTAAGGACAACAAAGTCAAGGTATTGGAGTGGCCATCACAAAGCCCTGACCTCAATCCTATAGAAAATTTGTGGGCAGAACTGAAAAAGCGTGTGCGCGTAAGGAGGCCTTCAAACCTGACTCAGTTACACCAGCTCTGTCAGGAGGAATGGGCTAAAATTCACCCAACTTATTGTGGGAAGCTTGTGGAAGGCTTTCCAAAACTTTTGACCCAAGTTAAACAATTTAAAGGCAATGCTACCAAATACTAATTGAGTGTATGTAAACTTCTGACCCACTGGGAATGTGATGAAAGAAATACAAGCTGAAATAAATCCTTCTCTCTACTATTATTCTGACATTTCACATTCTTAAAATAAAGTGGTGATCCTAACTGATCTGAGACAGGGAATTTTTACGAGGATTAAATGTCAGGAATTGTGAAAAACTGAGTTTAAATGTATTTGGCTGTATGTAGGTGTATTTTATTTATTTATTAAACCTTTATTTAACCAGGAAGGGCTCATCGAGTTTTAAAATCTCTTTTTCAAGAGCGTCCTGGCCGAGATAGGCAGCACCAAGTCATTACAAAAATTACAGACAAACACCATGAAAAACTACAAGTAATCTAGTAAAAACCATAGAATTCACAAGTGTATAACAAAATCAAAAACAGCAAATTAAAAACATTGACAGGTCAGGGAATCAGTCTCAAGATCATTCATCAGTGATTTAAAAATACCAATCGGGACAAGTTCTTCCAGTTTAAAAGTATTTTGTAAGGCGTTCCAAGACGATGGCGCAGAGTACATAAAAGCCCTTTTACCAAATTCAGTTCGGACATTTGGAACAGTTAGCAGGATAAAGTCCAGCGAATGAAGAGAGTACCCACCACATTTCTGAACAATAAAAATGCCCAAATAAAAAGGTAGTAAACCAGTGACTGAGCCTACAAGTGACTAGAGAAGGCCAGCCAACCCTGGTATACAAAGTGCAGTGGTGCGTAAGGGTTTTGCAGTTTAAAATAAATCTCAAAGTGCCATGGTAAAGGGTGTCAATTGATCTCAAACACTTAGCGGAAGCTTTCATATATAAAATATCCCCATAGTCTAGTAAAGGCATAAATGTAGCTGATACTAGCCTCCTTCTGGCTTCAAAAGAAAAACAGGCCTTATTCCTAAAATAAAATCCCAATTTCAGCTTCAATTTTTTTGTAAATTGTTGAATATGCAATTTAAAAGAGAGGCCGTCATTAATTAAAATTCCAAGATATTTATATGAGGTTACAGTCTCAATCTCAATGCTCAATGTGTATGCAAACTTCTGACTTCAACTTTATGGCTGAGCGATGGCGTGCGGCTTAGACAAGATGCAGTAGATGGTTTTGAATATAGTATATACATATGAGATGAGTAATGTAGGATATGTAAACATTATTAAAGTGGCGTTATTTAAAGTGACTAGTGATACCTTAATTGAGTCAATTTATTTAAGTGGCCAGAGATTTGAGTCTGTATGTTGGCAGCAGCCTCTCTATGTTAGTGATGGCTGTTTAAAATTAACTTCTTCAGGACTGGTGGGTCCCCTGTGGGAAGGTTGAGCTAAAGTAGGCTAATGCGATTAGCATGAGGTTGTAAGTAACAAGAACATTTCCCAGCACATAGACATATCTGATATTCTTGTTAATCTAACTGCACTTTCCAATTTACAGTAGCTATTACAGTGAAATAATACCATGCTATTGTGTGAGGAGAGTGCACAGTTTTGAACATGAAAAGTTATTAATTAACAAATTAGGCACATTTGGGCAGTCTTGATACAAAATTTTGAACAGAAATGCAATGGTTTATTGGATCAGACTAAAACTTTGCACATACACTGCTTCCATCTAGTGGCCAATATCTAAATTGCACCTGGGCTGGAATAATACATGATGGCCGTTCTCTTGCATTTCAAAGATTATGGTACAAAAAAAAAGGTTGTTTTTTTCTTTGTATTATCTTTTACCAGATCCAATGTTTTATATTCTCCTACATTCCTTTGACATTTACACAAACTTCAAAGTGTTTCCTTTCAAATGGTACTAAGAAAATGCATATCCTTGCTTCAGGGCCTGAGCTACAGGCAGTTAGATTTGGGTATGTCATTTCAGTCGAAAATTTAAAAAAAGGGGCCGATCCTTAAGAGTCCTCTTAGAATAAAACTATATTTCTCCCCCTGATTTGCTTTGGGGTCTGTGTTATCGAAGAGTAACATAAACTGCTAACAGAGTTATGTACTATTATGTTGAAGATGCACTATGCAGAAATCGCTCCGCCATTTCCTGGTTGCTAAAATTCTAATTATTTGCCTAATTTTAGTATATGTGAGGAAACAAGCATGGTGTAGTGTAGAGAAACATTGTACCATCTAAACCGCTGTGAAATATCTTTTCCATCACCAAAAATATTGTCTTTTCAGCTGTTTGAAGCCGGTGTACAAAACCCGAAAGTAAAAGAGGCAAAAACAAAACTTAATGGGGTGCATAGAAATACTGCACATAGAACAGATCTACCGCTTATTAGACTTGCTTTTAATGAGAATGACAAGTCTATAACACGCATTTCTATGTGAATTTGGTCGGTCACCCAAAAGTTTCATATTGCAGCTTTGATGGTGTATAGCTCCATCTACTAAAATCTTTAGCTACAGAATATCTCACCACCATGCGTTTCCATCTTCTCCTCTCTCTCTTTCATGCCTTTCTTGAGCGCATAAAGAGATGGGCTG
Source organism: Salvelinus namaycush (assembly GCF_016432855.1). Taxonomy (NCBI): domain Eukaryota; kingdom Metazoa; phylum Chordata; class Actinopteri; order Salmoniformes; family Salmonidae; genus Salvelinus; species Salvelinus namaycush. The sequence continues at coordinate 6,419,905 of NC_052321.1, forward strand.
TCAACAGTTTAATTAAATATGTTGGGTTGTGAAAACATGTTACTATCGATGTTCCCGAACAGATTTAATTTGGTTTCGCAAATTAAGTACTGGGTAGCTGCAGGAACAGGGTTGGCGAGCCCATTGCATACAGAGTTTGGGAGGAATATCATCTGTCGTTCAGCAAGTGGCTGCATGCTCCTCAAATAGTGGTGGATGCATGGGTGTTGTTGAAGAATATTTACTATATGCTTATGTTGAATCCTATATTTATGCATATATGCTTATGTTAAATAATATATTCATGCTATGTTAATTATTTATGTGAAAAATGGAGGAACTGTAGCTGAATAGTAAAATGCCAGTGTTTGGTAACTTGAGGGTAACCAGCTTTGCATAACTTGTATCAGAGGAACCATGAGAACAGGATGTAGGGAGGGTTTGTGACAGAATCAGGCAATTGGCAGAATGCCCAGAATATTGTGCATTTGACTGAGAGCAGGTGCTGTGGGAACACAAACAGTTTCTGCAAAAGATATAGAGAATAAGGCAGTTAACTGAACAAGGCAGTTCCTAGGCCGTCATTGAAAATAATAATTTGTTCTTTCCTGACCTGCCTAGTTAAATAAAGGTACATTTTTTTCATAAAATAAAAAAATAGGACAGTCCTTATAACTATGGTGTGTGAACAAAGGTTTATTGAGTCCTACTCTAGCTGTGTCTGGAGTGGGTCTCCGTTGCTGCAGCTCGTATTAAAGAACTACATCTCTTAACAGTTCTTCCCTTTTCTGGCTGATTTTTCCCATAACAGTGTGAAATAAGTTTTTTTTATAAGCCCAGCCATTTCTATATGCAATCCAGTGTGAAAGCAGAGTTTTGATGGTTGCTGCTAAAAAGAGGAGGATCCCAGCTGCTACTATTTATTTCTCAGCTGCTAATATTAAGCACACGCTCTACTATAAAGCCTGGCCCTATGGCTAAGTTTGCATATCTGTCTAACCCTGCTGTACCATACAATATGACTCAAGAACAGTATTACACAATTTTTAAATGGAATGCTCAACAGTGATTATTGATCTCTCTCTCTCTGCCATACTCACAGTTCCCTCACAGTTCCCTCGTATGTCGGTGGGTTGATGGCCCTGCAGGCCTGTTTGAGGGACAACTGGACAGAACATATCAGAATGCTTGGACCTCAGCTAAGACCCTCCTCTCCTTCCTTGTCTTTCAAGGGAAGACACTTCTCTACTATTCCGGTTTGACATGATGCTCTCAAGGTGTGTCTCTTTCTCATGTTGCGTGGTATCACCTGTAGATGACTCCTAGACACTTTCACATATGGGGCTCCCGAGTGGCGCAGCGGTCTAAGGAACTGCATCTTACTGCTTGAGGCATCACTACAGACACTCTGGTGCGAATCCAGGCTGTATCACAACCGGCCGTGATTAGGAGTCCCATAGGGCGCCGAACAATTGGCCCAGCGTCGTCCGGGTGTGGCTGGTGTAAGCCGTCACTGTAAATAAGAATTTGTTCTTAACTGACTTGCCTAGTAAAATAAAATAAATAAATAAAAACATATTTTGCCTCTGAATTGGTGTCCACATCAGGCTATACACTTGTTACAGTTGAAGTCGGAAGTTTACATGCACTTAAGTTGGAGTCATTAAAACTCCTTTTTCAACCACTCCACAAATGTAAGGTTAACAAACTATAGTTTTGGCAAGTCGGTTAGGACATCTACTTTGTGCATGACACAAGTTATTTTTCCAACAATTGTTTACAGACAGATTATTTCACTTATAACTCACTGTATCACAATTCCAGTGGGTCAGAAGTTTACATACACTAAGTTGACTGTGCCTTTAAACAGCTTGGAAAATTCCAGAAAATGATGTCATGGCTTTAGAAGCTTCTGATAGGCTAATTGACACCATTTGAGTCAATTGGAGGTGTACCTGTGGAGGTATTTCAAGGCCTACCTTCAAACTCAGTGTCTCTTTGCTTGACATCATGGGAAAATCAAAATAAATCAGCCAAGACCTCAGAAATTAAATTGTAGACCTCCACAAGTCTGGTTCATCCTTGGGAGCAATTTCCAAGTGCCTGAAGGTACCACGTTCATCTGTACAAACAATAGTACACAAGTATAAACACCATGGGACGACACAGCCATCATACCGCTCAGGAAGGAGACGTGTTCTGTCTCCTAGAGATGAACGTACCTTGGCGTGAAAAGTGCAAATCAATCCCAGAACAACAGGAAAGGACCTTGTGAAGATGCTGGAGGAAACAGGTATAAAAGTGTCTCTATCCACAGTAAAACGAGTCCTATATCGACATAACCTGAAAGGCCTCTCAGCAAGGAAGAAGCCATTGCTCAAATAAACGCCATAAAAACGCCAGACTACGGTTTGCAACTGCACATGGGGACAAAGCATCATGTTGTGGGGGTGCTTTGCTGGAGGAGGGACTGGTGCACTTCACAAAATAGAATGGCATCATGAGAAGGGGAAATTATGTGGATATATTGAAGCAACATCTCAAGTCATCAGTCAGGAAGTTAAAGCTTGGTCGCAAATGGGTCTTCCAAATGGACAATGACCCCAAGTATACTTACAAGTTGTGGCAAAATGGCTTAAGGACAACAAAGTCAAGGTATTGGAGTGGCCATCACAAAGCCCTGACCTCAATCCCATTGAAAATTTGTGGGCAGAACTGAAAAAGTGTATGCGAGCAAGGAGGCCTACAAAGCTGACTCAGTTACACCAGCTCTGTCAGGAGGAATGGGCTAAAATTCACCAAATGTATTGTGGGAAGCTTGTGGAAGGCTACCCGAAACGTTTGACCCAAGTTAAACAATTTAAAGGCAATGCTACCAAATACTAATTGAGTGTATGTAAACTTCTAACACACTGGGAATGTGATGAAACAAATAAAAGCTGAAATAAATCATTCTCTCTACTGTTATTCTGACATTTCACATTCTTAAAATAAAGATCCCAACTGAACTAAGACAGGGACATTTTACCAGGATCAAATGTCAGCAATTGTGAAAAACTGAGTTTAAATGTATTTGGCTAAGGTCTATGTAAACTTCCGACTTCAACTGTACCTGTGTGTTAGAATACTGCGTCCAATGTTTACATTGGCTTCAAGTGTTTGTTATTTTACTGAACGTTGATAGATGACACTTCTATGGAATTAGACATTTCACGGGGTAACCAGAAGCATAACGGCCATTTTCCAGTTGGTTTTGGCTCAGAGTAAAACACACCAATCCCTGTCCTAATTTCAACAACGTGTACCAATGTGATATAAATTGTATTTTTTAGTAGTAAATCTCAGTTGTATTTTTAGACCTGTTTTCAACTTCAGTAGAAAAAATGTTGTCGCTGCTCCGCATATGATATAGTAATTACAAAAGTGTACAATGCTGAAAGTAGAGCTTGTGTTTAAAAGCTCTCGTATGGTGTTTGTCATTCGAATTTTGTTGGGCACTATGCTGGCCCAAAGGTTCCATGGCCACAATAAAGCTAGATTATGAATCAGAATTTCATGGGAATTTTCGACCACAATTCATTTGGACCAGGATAACTGAGGACCTACTGCCTGGCGTCTCTGGATCTGCAGATAGATAAAGAGAAGATATTGACTCAACACTCACCAGCCAATTTGTATTTATTTAACTAGGCAAGGCAGTTAAGAACAAATTCTTATTGTACAATGATGGCCTACCGGGGAACAGTGGGTCAACTGCCTTGTTCAGGGGCAGAACGACAGATTTTTACCTTTTCAACTCGGGGATTGCAATCCAGCAACCGTTCGGTTACTGTCCCAACGCTCTAACCACTAGGCTACCAGCCACCCCGATCAGTGTTGGCAATGCAGTAGTACTGGAAATGACACCCTTCAAATATTGAGGAAATTTGCAAATGAATTAAATGCCCTTAATTTGCATTGCGAATGTTGCTTTGATGGATACTAAATATGACTGGTTGTGATTAACAGTATAAACGTAAGAGTGGTAATGTAACGAAGCAGCAGTATTTTGACCCAGCAGATGGCAGTAATCCACCTTCAATAATGAGCAGGGTGCAGGAGGTTTAGGCTTGAGATCCAAAGGCGTAGAATTCACACATGTGCCTATAATCCAAATCAAGCAGATTGAGTGCCATTACTCAGTGTTGAAGTTATTAAACCCACACCCACATTTCTGAAACGTTTTAACTGCTGTGCTCTGCTCACTATACTCAACCTAAAGTGCAACACATCCAGTTTTGTAAAAATAAATATGAACACAGAGCAGTTTAGAAGTTACATGTTAAATATAACACCAGAATTAGATGACCTTATATGAGAGAGAGAGAGAGAGAGAGAGAGAGAGAGAGAGAGAGAGAGAGAGAGAGAGAGAGAGAGAGAGAGAGAGAGAGAGAGAGAGAGAGAGAGAGAGAGAGAGAGAGAGAGAGAGAGAGAGAGAGAGAGAGAGAGAGAGAGAGAGAGAGAGAGAGAGAGAGAGAGAGAGAGAGAGAGAGGGAGGTTTATCTCTAAACCTGCGTTGGAAACACATTAAAAAAAAAAAATTACCTTTAACTTATTTAACATACAGTATGTATTAGTCACAACAGATGATGGCAATGCACCATTCGACACATATCTACGATTGATATTAGTGCTGTCACAATGCATCTTGATATGGCCTATAGTGGTGACATAATGTACTGTCAAACAAAGCTGAGAGAGAGAGAGAGAGGTTACTGGAGAGCTAGCTTCATCCAATTCACTGTAATTAGCCTGTATATTAGTCTAGGTTACCTTTAGTTGGCCATGTTTCAAAGCTTTTATGATCTCTATTAGGATAATTCATAGGACTTACTACACTCCTGCCAGAAAGCATGTAATGCACGCAGAAATGTCATATCTCTGTTGGAGATGCAAAAAGCATTTGTGGACACCATTTTTAGATACACTATGTGCTATTATTTCATTGTGTCTAGGAATGTATATCCATCAATTTCCACGATTATGTCTGTTGGGAAATTTAAATATTGGTGATCAACATCAGAAAAAGTATTGTAATCTAGGTCTAATAGCTGCAAAACGATGTATAGCCATCAATCTGTAAGTCTCAAATCCAATCTCAATAACAAACTTGAGGACTGAACTATCTAACTACATCCTATTAGACTATATATTATCAAATCAAACATAAAGCAGACATTTTTGACAGCATTTGGAAACCGTATGTTGACCAAAGTGCTGTATAGTGGGCGTTTTGTTTTGTGTTGTTTTGTTTGTGAATGTCAGTTTGTTTTGGTTAGATTTTTTGGCCTTAGTGTTTTGCTTGTGGATCCCTCTGTGAGAATGAATGTAGATTTCTGTGGGTGGGTGGGAAGCGGGTGGGAGGGAGATGTATACTGACACTGTGAGATTATACTTTTTGTATTTATTTATTGTTTTTTAAATGTGTGTATTTAGTCCCCCCCGTCTCCCTGTCCACCCACGACTGCGTGGCCATGCATGACTCCAAACCATCATCAAGTGATGTGTTATTGACTGTACGTTTGTACATTTGCTTATGTGTAACTCTGTGTTGTTGTTTTTGTCGCACTGCTTTGCTTTATCTTGGCCAGGTCGCAGTTGTAAATGAGAACTTGTTCTCAACTGGTGAAATAAATAAAAAAATAAAAAAAATAAAGGCCTAATCACCGACAACAATGAGACTGCCTACAGGGAGGAGGTCAGAGACCTGGCAGTGTGGTGCCAGTAGAACAATCTCTCTCTCAACGACAGCAAGACAAAGGAGCTGATCGTGGACTACAGGAAACGGAGGGGCGAGCATGCCCCCATTCACATCGAAGGGGCTGTAGTGGAGTGGGTCAGCCCAGTACATCACTGGGGCCCAGCTCCCTGCCATCCACGACCTCCATACCAGTAGGTGTAAGAGGAAGGCCCGAAATTCTTTCAAAGACCCCAGCCATAGACTGTTCACTCTGCTACCGCACGGCAAGCGATACCAGAGCGTCAAGTCAGAGCCAAAAGGCTCCTGAACAGCTTCTACCCCCAAGCCATAAGACTGCTGAACAGTTCATCAAATAGCTACCCGGACAAAAAAATATGCTTTTTTTTATTGTCACATAGACCGGATAGGTAAAGTGAAATGTCTTGTTTTACAGCATCAGCCATAGTAGTACAGCACCCATAGAGCAAATGAGGGTTAAGTGCCTTGCTCAAGGGCACATCGACATGTTTTTCACCTTGTCGGCCCAGGTATTTGAACCAGCGACCTTTCGGTTACTGACCCAACGCTCTAACTGCAAGGCTACCTGACTATTTGCATTGACTCTTTTTTGCTCTGACCCTCTTACGCTGACAATGCACAGCGAACACTCACTGGACTTGGTACTGGTACTTTGTGTATAGCCGTCATTGTAAATAAGAATTTGTTCTTAACTGACTCGCCTAGTTAATGAAAGGTTAAAAAAAAATATATATATATATATATATATATAGCCTTATTGTTATATTCCGTTACTATTTTTCTACTTTTATTAGCCAATTGTGTTACTTGTTAACTCTGCAATGTTGGGGAAAGGCTCGTAAGTAAGCATTTCACGGTAAAAGTGTATATCTTTTGTATTCGGCGCATGTGACAAAATGTGATTTGATTTGCTGCGAGGGGACTTTTATTATGAAGTTGAACTTCAAGTAGAAGTTTTACCCGGATGTAATTGTTCAACGTTGGAGAAATGAATGACAACAATATACTGTTGATAAAGAACAAGTCCTAAATAGATAAGAAACGAGGTCAGAGCGTCTTCTCTCATCATGTAAAGTAAGGGGTAAGTTAGTTACTAGCTGCTAACCTGTAGTTCCCACTCGGTTTCTAAAGTTAGCTAGCTAGCATGTAGCACAATATTAATGGACTAAAGGAACCTAACGTTACGGCTTTACTATGTTTAAAGGCGAATTGGCTCTGGAGGCCAAAAACAGCCAAATACTCCATCTAAACGAGAATCGAATCTCAATTGCGGTAGCTACCGTTCTCGAAACATAAATCCCTCTACTGGTATGTTCATATCACATACAAATAATTTCACAAACGCAAAATACACATGCATGTAGACCAGAGGCTGGAACACGCGTTGTAAAAATGTAGATTTTGTCTGTGTAGTAACACTCATTCTTGATATGAAAGATCAAGGTACAAAACCGTACTGCAAGCGATGCGTGTTAATCTTCAAACCGAGTGTCGATGCTCTTGACCAATCTCCCCCTTACAGAAGACACTTTCGTCCAATCACTGGAGCTGAGAGTCGTGATCAAGGGTTAGCTAGCATGCAGCTGCTTAGCCGAGTGTTGAGTTGGCTAGCAACTGCTTGTTGTGTTGTGAACACGTTCATCTGATCTGACAAACGCCATAGACTGTGAATAGGGCATGCTTTGTGTGTGCAATATGATTTATGTATGTATGTATGTATGTGGAATGGAGGTCAAAACGTGCCGTAAACTCACTCCACAGCTAGTTTGAATTGTTGCGCATGGAGCCAATCAAGAGGTGCAGGTTGGTACGTTGTCCAGGAGGGAGGTCACGTGTGTTGCGGTGCAGAAAACCACTGGTTCGAGGCCAGTATTGGGCAGTCTGAAAGTGGCTGTTAACAGCGCACGTTGACGTCGGTTTCATATATAGTTAGCTAGCTATGCAAAGACAGAGGGTGCTTGAAGTATCAAGGTTCGTTTCTGTTCTCATTGTGGATTCTAGATCATGGCCCACTGCAGAGCTAGGTTGCTGTTTGCAATTTATGACTGAATGTCATAGCTACAGTAGCTAAGCCAATTTTAGGTCTGTGGGTTTCTAAAAGTTGCCTACGTTACTTCTCTTCCTTTGTGAGCAGGCTCAGGACAGCAACATGGGCAGAAGCAACAGCACTACCTCGCGCAGTGTTCCAGTGGTGCTGTTGTGCCTTGGTGCTCTGCTATTGGGCAATGTGGTGATCTACTTCTACCTGGACTCACTGCAGCAGAGTGGCGACGGCGACCCCCACCTGACTCCTCATGGCGCGTGTCCGCCCCGTCACTTTAGGATGGCCAACATGAGGAACTGTTCGCCCTGGCTGGAGTGTCCACAAGTACGCACAGAGGTGCGCAAGTTGAAGATGATCGGCCAGGGAGCTGTTAAGCAGGTTAGCCACACAACAACAGAGAACATTGAAACCTATGCCCAATTTCGTCTGACGTAATTTAGTGTTTATTCAATGTCCTCCTCCCCCTCCCATAGGTTTTCCTGTCTGAGTGGAAGGGTCACAAAGTAGCCCTGTCCAAGCTCTCCTCCCCGGAATACCAGGAGGACTTCCTCCATGGGCTCTCCATGCTCCAGGCCCTCCAAGGGCCCCACGTGGTGGTGCTGGTAGGCCTGTGCTCAGAAGACCACACCCTGGTCACAGAGTACCATCCGCTGGGCTCTCTGCTCAACCTGGTTGCCGTGCTGGCCCAGGAGAGGCACCGCGTACGGGATACCTGGCAGACCCGCCTGCGGCTGGCACTGGACTACGTCTCCATTCTCCATTATCTCCACACCAGCCCCGCCGGGACCAGAGTCATGTGTGACTCGAACGACCTGGTGAAAACCCTGTCACAGTTCCTGCTGACCAGCGACTTCCACCTGGTGGTCAATGACCTGGATGCCCTGCCAGAGGTCGGGGCCCCTGCGGGCTCGCTAGTGAGATGTGGCCACCGGGAGCTCACAGGGGAATTTGTGGCCCCAGAGCAGCTGTGGCCCCACGGTGACGGCCAGCCATTTGCCGATGAGCTTATGCCGGGGTATGATGAAAAAACAGATATTTGGAAGATTCCAGATGTTACAAGTTTCCTGATGGGAAGGGTAGCGGGAGGTGACGTGGTCCACTTCCACCTCTTTCAGATCAACGGGGAGTGTAAGAGAAGAGACCCTCATCTTCGCCCCTCTGCAATGGACGTCCTGAGCGTGTACAGATCAGTCTATGCTACCATGATGAGAGACAGTCCCGGTCCTGGTGCCTCCAGAGACATGCTTTAATCTCACTTTTTCTTTGTACTGATAAGAAACTGGACTGTGTAATAAAAAATGAAATAACTTTTTGGCACAGTTTTATCATTTACCCTTTGAGATGTTACCTTTTGAAAATCAAATGACAATTGATATATATATATTTTTTTAACATTTACTCACTTTTATCTTCGAATCATTTGTGTTTAAATAATCTGTATAATCGCTGCTGCAAGTAGCCCATAATGTCATATGATGTGCTCCAGGACACAGGGTGGCGCTAATGCACCCGTTTCGTTCCGTTTGGTTCTTAACCTGTTTCCGTTGCAAGACGTAATGAATGCATCCCTGGTTTGTGGATTGTTGTAGCAGGTCGGACACAATTCCCGTTCTCCGTAATTGTGTAATTATCCGACCTTGCGCTGATCTTGACTGTTTCGGAGCATACAGTCTCGCACCGCAATTTAACAATGTTTGCAGTCAGGAGTGCATTCCGCCTGGGTGCAAGAATCACTGAGATTTCAAGACGAGGATGCGCTGCCGGTCTTCCAGTGGATGATGTCGTCAACGGGCTTACTGAGGAGCAGATACAAGTAACGTTAGATAACTGAAGTAGCTAACTTTCAACTACCGTTAGCTAGCTAACGGCCAAAGACAGCTGACATTATACAGTCAACAAGCTCAGTTGAAAGTCTGTATTGTGGGTTTTTATGAAGGAACAAAACAAAAAGGTGTCAAGGACGCGTAGCTAGTGTTAGAGGCCAAAATGACGGACTGCTACTGTTATGACATAACGTTAACTGTTGTGGCGAGAGTCTTATTTAGATGGCTTTGGTTGTACTAGCTACCTATGTCGTCTCGACATAGAGACGCTCGTTGTTCAGCTCAGTTAGGCTACCAGCTGTAGCTCACTACTAGTCGGTTCAAAGCAAATTTATGCACGGGGCAAACAATGCTTTCAGACCTCTGGTAGCTACTGGTATGATCCCACACAAATGTTACGTGCGGACAGCTAACGTTGGTGTGGACGAGGGGTGGGTTTCTTGTGCAGTTTTTGATTGGGTGAAAGTTCGTGCATGCATGTGACGCTACTTCCCTCTGAAAGGGGAATATCAAAATATGTTGATGCTATCTAGTAGTTATTGTATTGATAAAAAATAAATTTTTAACAGTACTCTAACAGTATACATGAGAAAATATTCCGTTTGAAATTCATGTTGATACATTTTTCTTGATATTGTTGCTGTCATTCCCTATTTTGTCCAGCTCCGACAGACAATCCGGAGGTTCCTAGCTGAGAAGCTGGCACCCATTGCCGATGAGATTGACAAGAGCAATGAATTTGTTGGGATGCGGGTGAGATGATGACATGTACAATTCTAAGAAGAGCTAGCAAGCTAGGACAACCTTACCATAATAGGATGGTGTGTGTGGTATTCTTCTTGAATAATTGTAATATCTTACTGTGGACTGCACTACAAACAGTAGTAATCCACCTCAAATGAATAACAAGACATCATTAGGATCCATGACCTAAATCATAAAAATACTGGACGTTGTATTACAATAGAGGTAACTCTTAATGTTCTTCATGTTGGTCTACATTGAGTGTGTATTTAGTGACTAAAACTATGAACTTTGTAAGAGCCCTGGTTTACACCTGGTAACCTCTTGTTTTTTTCATGCAGGACTTTTGGAAAGACATGGGTGATATGGGACTCCTGGGTATCACTGCCCCATGTAAGAGATGGATATTGATTTCGGTTGATGTATCACTATGCTATTTATCCCGGCGTAAAATGGTTTACCAGTAGTTTCACCAATGGCCGTGATGGTGATCTGATGTAGAAGTAGCATCATCACTATGTTAACTTCTCACCCCCCCCCCCCCCCCCCCCCCCTCTAAGTGGATTATGGCGGTTCAGGATTGGGTTACCTAGATCATGTGATTGTGATGGAGGAAATGTCGCGAGTGTCGGCAGCTGTCGCCCTCAGCTACGGGGCCCATTCGAACCTCTGTGTCAATCAGATGGTGCGCCATGGCAACACGAAGCAGAAGGACAAGTACATGGCCAAGGTGTGGATGATATTTGTAGTCCCATACATGCTTAATTGCACCCTGAAGTATACAGGCAGCCTCAAAGTGCAATAGCCAGGTGTTCTTTTTATTTCTTTGATATGAAATGTATACCGTTGTGTCTACTCTATACAGGCAGTTTCAAATTGAAATAGCCATGTTACAGTGCATTCGGAAACTATTCAGACCCCGTCACTTCTTCTACATTACAACCTTATTCTAAAATGGATTAAATAGTTTTTTCCCCCTCAATGCACAATTACACACTACACACAATACCCCATAATGACAAAGCAAAAAAAAAAAGGAACTAACATTTTACATAAGTATTCAGACCCTTTACTCAATACTTTGTTGAAGCACTTTGGCAGTAATTACAGCCTTGAGTCTACTTTGGTATGACGCTATAAGCTTGGCACACCTGTATTTGGGGAGTTTCTCCCATTCTTCTCTGCAGATCCTCTCAAGTGCTGTCAGGTTAGATGGGGAGCGTCGCTGGACAGCTATTTTCAGGTCTCTCCAAAGATGTTCGATCGGGTTCAAGTCTGAGCTCTGGTGGGGCCACTCAAGGACATTCAGACTTGTCCCGAAGCCACTCCTGGGTTGTCTTGGCTTTGTGCGTAGGACCGTTGTCCTGTTGGAAGGTGAACCTTCGTCCCAGTCTGAGGTCCTGAGCGCTCTGGAGCAGGTGTTCATCAAGGATCTCTCTGTATTTTGCTCCGTTCATCTTTCCCTCGATCCTGACTAGTCTCCCAGTCCCTGCCGCTGAAAAACATCCCCACAACATGGCTGCCACCACCATCATTCACCGTAGCGATGGTGCCAGGTTTCCTCCAGACTTGATGCTTGGCATTCAGGCCAAAGAGTTCAATCTTGGTTTCATCAGACCAGAGAATCTCGTTTCTCATGGTCTAAGAGTCCTTTAGGTGCCTTTTGGCAAACTCTGAGCGGGCTGCCATGTGCCTTTTACTGAGGAGTGGCTTCCATTTGGCCATTTTACCATAAAGTCCTCAACGATGGAGTGCTGCAGAGATGGTTGTTCTTCTGGAAGGTTCTCCCATCGCCACAGACGAACTCTGGCGCTCTGTCAGAGTGACCATTGGGTTCTTGGTCACCTCCCTTCTCCCCCGATCGCTCAGTTTGACCAGGCGGCCAGCTCTAGGAAGAGTCTTGGTGGTTTCAAACTTCCTCCATTTAAGAATGATGGAGGCCACTGTGTTCTTGGGGATCTTCAATGCTGCAGACATTTTTTTGGTACCCTTCCTTAGATCTGTGCCTCGACACAATATTGTCTCGGAACTCTACAGACAATGACTTCGACCTCATGGCTTGGTTTTTGCTCTGACATGCACTGTCAACTGTGGGACCTTTATATAGACAGGTGTGTGTCTTTCCAAATCATGTCCAATCAATTAAATGTACCACTAGTGGACTCCAAGTTGTAGAAACGTCTCATGGATGATCAATGGAAACAGGATGTTCCTGAGCTCAATTTTGAGTCTCATAGCAAAGGGTCTGAATGCTTATGTAAATATGGTATATTTTTATTTTGAATACATTTCAAAATATTTCAAAAAACCTGTTCGTTGTCATTATGGGGTATTGTGTGTAGATTGAGAAACAATTTATTTAATCAATTTTCGAATAAGGCTGTAACGTAACAATGTGGATAAAGTCAAGGTCTGAATACTTTTTGAATGCATTGTATGTCTTATCTTTCTAATATAATTTCCCCAGCTCATGACAGGAGAGCACGTGGGTGCCTTGGCAATGAGTGAGCCCAACGCCGGATCCGATGTGGTGTCCATGAAACTGAAGGCCAAGAAAGAAGGTGAGACCTCTGGAATACTCTCTTTATAGCCCCTTTCCGTAGTAGCACAAGTTCACTGAGCCAGTTCCTTACCTCTTAAATGGCATCTTTGCTCATAATGCTGTCCATCTCCTCTCTGGGTTTTTATTTTGCTGAAGGTGACCACTACATTCTTAACGGTGGAAAGTTCTGGATCACCAACGGGCCAGATGCCGACGTTCTCATTGTGTACGCTAAGACAGACCCGGAGGCTCACCAAAAGGGTATCACAGCTTTCATTGTGGAGAAGGCAAGTATTTATCGTAGGCAATGAAACCAAACGCCTTCCATATTCCACTTACAACAGCTTCACCAGTTATGGGTCTGGGCCTATTTACACTTTACCAGTTATGGGTCTGGGCCTATTTACACTTTACCAGTTATGGGTCTGGGCCTATTTACACTTTACCAGTTATGGGTCTGGGCCTATTTACACTTTACCAGTTATGGGTCTGGGCCTATTTACACTTTACCAGTTATGGGTCTGGGCCTATTTACACTTCACCAGTTATGGGTCTGGGTCTATATTCCCTCTAGTTTTTTTGTTCGGCTTTAAGCAAATTTCAGGTCTGCTGAGTGCAAACTTAAACGTTTTGAAAAGTCTGTGTAACTTCCAGCGCGTGTTTACTGTGAACTCTGAATCTGTACTGGCTTTAAGTTTAACAGTGGCCAAGTAGGCTACTGTGTCTATTTGATCATAATGTAGACCTACCAGAGTGGCCTACCATCAAAAACAATGGAGAAAATGCATCCTATAACATTTTAACATGGAAGTAGCAGTTCTATCATTCAGCCTACAGTAGCAGCCAATGTTTGGTGTTCAATGTAGGCCTACATTCCATGAGACTTTTTTTTTTTTAAACATGCAGGGCTTGGCATTAACCTGTTTATCCACTTGTCCTTCAGACAAGGAGGTGACTGGAAATGTTGTTTAGGCAAACCACTTTACAAAATAAAATGCATTATACCATTTACAGAGAAACAGACAAATTAATGTTCCCTCTGCCTATTGGCTACTTAGCTTATTCAAGCTTGTCTCAAAATACAACACTGCCCCTTTAAGACAATCTCTTTACCTGACTCGTTTTTCAAATATGTCTAGGAATGTACATGTTTTGTGCTCTTGTAGGAAGCAATCACTCCCCTATTGCTGTCTACAAATGATCTATAACTGGGCTAATAACTCACCAACTAGCAAAGGATATGAACAGATGTGCACACATGGCTACATGCAGCTCTCGCTTTGATCTCAAAACAAGCGCATCTACTAACAACTGCTCATGCTGTAAACACAGTCCAGTTCAACGTAAATGGGACAGATCCATATATGGTCTGTTTGCATATAGGCCTATTGCAGGTCTGATTGGTTATGCCGCACCGGTCTGTGTAGAGTACGTCCTGTGTGTCAATGCAATAGAATCCTACTCCGATGCGTTCTGCCTACAACAAAATCTGTTGTGTAGTTTGTTTTGTTTCGGTATGTTGCATTGAAAGTGGCTAATATTACGTTGATTCGATCATAATTGCCACAGTAAAGGGAAACGTTGAATGTTTACTGGGAAACTGTAGAACAGTGGTCACCAACCTTTTCTGAGTCAAGATCACTTTGAGTCAAAATGCAAGCTGAGATCTACTGCTCAGATTATATATATTTTTATGACTTAAACATAATCCTATGCAACATTAACAAATTAAAAACAGTACTGTAGCAATGAGGTTTGTGCAGTAAGCTATAGGCCCAATACATTAATACCGCATATTGGCTTTGCTTGAATTGCCCTGCCAATGCATAGTTCGGGACATTTAAAAAATATATTTTTTCAAATTATATTTCAAAAATTTGAGGTAGGCTATATGATCACACCGGTAATCAATCCGTTGTTGTATTACTTGAGGCTCAGTAAACATACTTTTACATTTTTATTTCACTGGCCTGAGGGAGAGGGCGGCAGACTGAAGGTCTGCCTCACATCCCTCCGCTCTCCCTTTCCTCCGCTGACACTGACCAAAATGGGGACACGGTCTTTCAGCTGATGGCGAAACTCGAGTCTCACCACATTATTTCTGCCTACAAATTCATGTTACTACTATGAACAGAGAAAGTTAAATATTCCTTGATTTATTAAAAGACCCAAGCCGCTAATAATAACAACGCCTATAGATACACTTTCCTACTCATTTATTACTGCTGCAGTGCTTGTTGTAGCGTTGAGTGTAAATAGGAAGAACAAGCATTTTATGGCTTATAAGTGTTGAATACAGTCTCTCTAGTCATGGTTTTTAAATCTCACAGTATCAACTTTGCTTTCTTTTATGCCTGCTAAATTACTGGAGACACAGTAATATGAGCCATCCGATTGGCCAGCGGTAAGCCTATAGTGCACTTGATTTGCTCTCCGGGACCGCCGGGAAGGCCGAGTTTGTACCTTCAGACACATGAAATGGTTCCAAATGGTAAGTTTGCCTACCCATTGCACAGGGCAGCTAAATTTGCTGCACCTACTGACAATAGCCCGAGACAAAATAGGTTACACAAGGCTTTATCGTTGGGTTTTTACAGAAATGTTTGGCTATCGACTAGGAATGCCTTGGAGGACGATCGACCGGTTGGTGACCACTGCTCTAAAAAGTTGAGTGAAGTTCAATCTCTGGCTTCTCTCCATGGGCTGATATTTGTTCTGCATGACCGCATGCAGTTTTAGAGGGTCCGTTGTTCTGGACCCGTTTATACTTCATCAGTTATGTATCTGGGCCCTTTTACACTTTCTTTTATTATGATCAATAATGGAAACGCTTCTGTCTCGGCCTCTACATGAACTTTCCCAACATTTCCCAGGTTTCCCAGTAATCGTGTTTTGGAGGATTCTGGATTTCTGGAAAACCTGGGAGTTTTGTGAAAGATACTAGAATTTTGCAACCCTAGTCTGGACATATTGGTAAATTGTGCCCAACTTTTATTCCTACAGGGAATGCCAGGGTTTAGCACAGCACAGAAGCTGGATAAACTGGGAATGAGGGGATCCAACACTTGTGAACTTGTCTTTGAGGACTGCAAGATTCCAGGTGTGTGCGTGCGCGCATGTGCCTGAGCATGTATGCACATCTGTGAGTGTGTTCAGAAATATTTTTTATCATTATGAATTACGTTTTCAATTGCAACGTTGTCTTTTGATTACAGAGGAGAATGTCTTGGGTCCTCTCAACAAGGGAGTCTATGTGATGATGAGTGGACTTGACCTGGAGAGACTTGTGCTTGCAGCAGGACCTATCGGGTAAATATACATATTCTGGGTTTATAACACATGCCCATGAGCATATTCTGTCTACGTCTATCTAAACACAGCAAAAAAAGAAATGTCCTTTTTCAGAACCCTGTCGTTCAAAGGTAATTCGTAAAAATCTAAACTTCACAGATCTTCATTGTAAAGGGTTTAAACACTGTTTCCCATGCTTGTTCAATGAACCATAAACAATTAATGAACATACGCCTGTGGAACGGTCATTTAAGACACTAACAGCTTACAGATGGTAGGCAATTAAGGTCACAGTTATGAAAACTTAGGACACTAAAGAGGCCTTTCAACTGACTCTGAAAAACACCAAAAGAAAGATGCCCAGTGTCCCTGCTTATCTGCATGAACGTGCCTTAGGCATGCTGCAAGGAGGCATGAGCACTGCAGATGTGGCCAGGGCATTAAATTGCAATGTCTGTACTGTGAGACGCCTAAGACAGCGCTACAGGGAGACCGTACGGACAGCTGATTGTCCTCGCAGTGGCAGACCACGTGTAACACCTGCACAGGATCGGTACATCCGAACATCACACCTGTGGGACAGGTACAGGATGGCAACAACAACTGCCAGAGTTAAACCAGGAACGCACAATCCCTCCATCAGTGCTCAGACTGTCCGCAATAGGCTGAGAGGCTGGACTGAGGACTTATAGGCCTGTAAGGCAGGTCCTCACCAGACATCACCGGCAACAACGTCGCCTATGGGCACAAAGCCACCATCGCTGGACCAGACAGGACTGTCAAAGTGTTCTTCATTGACGAGTCGCGGTTTTGTCTCACCAGGGGTGATGATCGGATTCGCGTTTATTGTCGAAGGAATGAGCGTTACACCGAGGCCTGTGCTCTGGAGCGGGATCGAGGTGGAGGGTCTGTCATGGTCTGGGGCGGTGTGTCACAGCATCATCGGACTGAGATTGTTGTCATTGCAGGCAATCTCAACGCTTTGCGTTACATGGAAGACATCCTCCCTCATGTGGTACCCTTCCTGCAGGCTCATCCTGACATGACCCTCCAGCATGATAATGCCACCACGCACAGAACGAGCTGTATGGCTGATTTCTTGCGAGACAGGAATGTCAGCTTTCTGCCATGGCCAGCGAAGAGCCCGGATCTCAATCCCATTGAGCACGTCTGGGACCTGTTGGATCGAAGGGTGATGGCTAGGGCCATTCCCCCCCCCAGAAATGTCTGAGAACTTGCAGGTGCCTTGGTGGAAGAGTGGGGTAACATCTCACAGCAAGAACGGGCAAATCTGGTGCAGTCCACAAGGAGGAGATGCACTGTAGTACTTAATGCAGCTGGTGGCCACACCAGATACTGACTGTAACTTTTGAATTTGACCCCCCCCCCCCCCCTCCCCTTTGTT
Source organism: Salvelinus namaycush (assembly GCF_016432855.1). Taxonomy (NCBI): domain Eukaryota; kingdom Metazoa; phylum Chordata; class Actinopteri; order Salmoniformes; family Salmonidae; genus Salvelinus; species Salvelinus namaycush. Next base: position 6,437,491 of record NC_052321.1, read on the forward strand.
CAGGGACACATTATTCCATTTCTGTTAGTCACATGTCTGTGGAACCTGTCTAGTTTATGTCTGTTGAATCTTATGTTCATACAAATATTTATACATGTTAAGTTTGCTGAAAATAAACGCAGTTGACAGTGAGAGGATGTTTTATTTTTTTGCTGAGTTTGTTCTGCAATGAAGAAAATGCTCCCCTCTTTCAGCATTATGCAATCTGTGATGGACTTTTCCGTTCCCTACCTGCACGTTAGAGAAGCTTTCGGACAGAAGATTGGACACTTCCAGGTGGGAAATCAACCAAACCATTCTCAGGCGTTCAAATAAGAAAGGGCCACTCGTGTCAATCATATTCCACTTACAACAAATCTCCACCTATTTCTCTTGCATATACCACTTCCTTTTATGGTTTTGAAATTACTACATTTGATGTGAGAATTAATAATGCTTTCAGGTATAACAACTTTATTTTGCCTTTCCTGGAATTGATGTTTTTTTCCCTTCCTACCAGTTAATGCAAGCAAAGATGGCCGACATGTACACACGCCTGGGTGCATGTAGACAGTATTTGTATAACGTGGCACGAGCCTGTGACAAGGGACACTTCAGTTCCATGGTGAGCATTCTCGATTATTAATGTGAAATTCATAGAGGTAATGTAACAGCAAATGTATTGGATGAAAGTGTTGATGACAAATGTAATGTTACATTTTATAATGTAATATGATAGAAAATCAATATTGGATGGCACAGTATTAACTTGGTGTTATTGCAGGACTGTGCTGGGGTCATTCTTTATTGTGCTGAGAATGCCACTCAAGTTGCTCTGGATGGAATTCAGTGCCTGGGTAAGAACTAAGCCAGCCATGCACTTTTTGTATAGAAACATGTTGATCTTTGTAGCTAATGTTAACACTGCATGTGCAACTGTTTTACAGTTGTGTTCATCCTAACTATAATCTCTCTGGGGAGGTGGAGGGATTGGAGGGCTTGTTTTTCATTTGATTTATGACAAGTCATTGTTGCGTTTCTCCACCTGCAGGTGGCAACGGCTACATTAATGATTACCCCATGGGCCGTTTCCTGAGGGACGCCAAGCTGTACGAGATCGGAGCAGGCACCAGTGAGGTGCGCAGGCTCATCATTGGTCGAGCCTTCAATGCCATGTACAAGTAGACCTTGAAAGCTGAAGAGAAGTACACGCACTGGATCAAGACTCACCCAAAGGCCTTACACGAAATGTCATTATACACTCTTAGAAAAAAGGTTTCTAAAAGGGTTCTTTGCCTGTCCCTGTGTAGTAGAAACCTTTCACCCAATGAAGAACTGTTTAAGAACCCTTTAGTGAAAAGTTTCTACCATGGACCAAACGGTCCCTGTAGGAGTAACAGCCGAGGGAACACTTTATGATTCTCCATATCAGCTTTAGTCACGGGCAACAAGCACCGGAGTAGCACCAATGGTTCACGTTCCAAGATTGATGATTCGTCTGGTGTGGACTTAGATCTCTGCCTCCAGTGTTTAGATACAATAAGTAGTCTGGTATCAACCCAATGAAACTGTATATATCATACACTGAAATGGTAAAAGTAACAATTTCATTTATTTATGGCATTTAATAGGGTTTTATTGATTCTACCCTGCAGTGAAATGACCTTAGTCTATATAGTGGAGGACTCTAGTAGTGTGTCTGAAGCAGTGAACGATACAATACGCTCTTATGCAAAGAGTTATCTTGCAAGCAGCAGCATTTTTAAATGATGACAAACTTCAGATTAAAATATCCCCCTTCCATTAGTTGTTGTCTCCTGTTGGTGTTTTCTGGGTACATGGCTTTGTACACAAGCGGTTACAATTAACGACTTTTAAAACTATCGTTATCTTTTTGTTGTTGTGTTGTCACACGTTCTTATTTTTTGTTTTGTTTTTCAAAGTATGTGTAAACAACTTTCCATTTACCTCAGTGGTGAGCTGTGTAGAAAATCCTCTCCATGAATGAATGTAAAGTGAAGATAGTCAGCAAAAACAATGATATTTTCCATTATAGAAAATCATTGTTTACTTTTAAGAGCATATTCGAATGGTTAAATCAACTAAAAATTGTCTGATAGGAAGAAGAAAAAATGTTCTCTTTTTAAATCAGCAAGATTTGTTAATTCCTCAAGATTTAGTTTCAAACTGTAAGTATCCAAATTGGTTGGTTTCCTGTTTGTGTAGAATAAAAAATTACTTGGATTTTGCACCATTGGGCCATGTCTTATTTAAGATTCAAACGGTGCGTGATGTCTAATATTAAAGTCTCTAGGTATTGCTCGCCGGAGGTAGAATACCTCATGATAAGATGTAGACCATGCTATCTACCAAGAGTTCTCATCTATATTATTTGTAGCTGTCTATTTACCACCACAAACCGATGCTGGCACTAAGACCGCACTCTACGAGCTGTATAAGGCCATAAGCAAACGCTCCTGGTGGCCGAGGACATAAATGCAGGCAAACTTAAATCGGTTTCATCTAACTTCTACCAGCATGTCAGGTGCAACCAGAGGGAAAAATACAACTCTAGACCACCAGTAGTCCACACACAGATACATACAAAGCTCTCCCTCGCCATCCATTTTCCAAATCTGACCATAATTATATCCTCCTGATTCCTGTTTACAAGCAAAAACTAAAGCGGGACGTACCAGTGACTCGCTCAATAGAGAAGTGGTCAGATGACACGGATGCTACGCTACAGGACTGTTTTGCTAGCACAGACTGGGATATGTTCTGGGATTCATCCAATGGCATTGAGGAGTATACCACTTAGTCACCGACTTCATCAATTGTATTTATTTATTTAACTACGCAAGTCCGGTAAGAACAAATTCTTGTTTACGATGACGGCCTACCAGAAGGCAAAAGTCCTCCTGTGAGGAAAAAAATATAGGACAAAACACATCACGACAAGAGAGCCATAACACTACATAAAGAGAGACCTAAGACAACACAGCACGGTATCAACACATCAAATCTAATTTTGTCACATTCACCTTACAGTGAAATGCTTACTTACAAGCCTTTAACCAACAATGCTTTAAGAAGTTAAGATTTTTTAAATTAAGTGGTAAGTAAAAAATGTATTAAAAATAATTCATAATTAAACGGCAGCCCTAAAATAACAAGTAAGGCTATATACAGGGGTTACCGGTAGAGAGTCAATGTGCGAGGGCACCGGTTAGTCGCGGTAATTGAGGTACTATGTACATGTAGGAAGTTAAAGTGACTATGCATAGATTATAAACAGAGAGTAGCAGCAGCGTAAAAGGGGGGTCTTTGGTAGCCCTTTGATTAGCGGTTCAGGAGTCTTATGGCTTGGAGGTAGAAGCTGTTAAGAAGCCTTTTGGACCTCGACTTGTCGCTCTGGTACCGCTTGCCGTGCGGTAGCAGAGAGAACAGTCTATGACTAGAGTGGCTGGAGTCAGACAATTTTTAGGCCCTTCCTCTGACACTGCCTGATATAGAGGTCCTGGATGGCAGGAAGCTTGGCCCCAGTGATGTGCTGGGCTCTACGCATTTGCCCTCTATAGTGCCTTGCGGTCAGAGCCCGAGCAATTGCCATACCAGGCGGTGATGCAACCAGTCAGGATGCTCTCAATGGTGCAGCTGTAGAACCTTTTGAGGATCTGAGAATCCATGCAAAATCTTTTCAGTCTCCTGAGGGGGAAATAGGCTTTGTTGTGCCCTCTTCATGACTGTCTTAGTGTGTTTGGATCATGATAGTTTGGATCATGATAGTGTTTGGATCATGATAGCTTACTCACATCGGCTACGGAGAGTGTGATCATCCGGAACAGCTGGTGCTCTCATGCATGTTTCAGTGTTACTTGCCTCGAAGCGAGCATAGCTCGTCTGGTAGGTTCTTGAAACTGGGCAGCTCATGGCTGTGCTTCATTTTGTAGTCTGTAATAGTTTGCAAACCCTGCCACATTCGACGAGCGTCGGAGTAGTACGATTCAATCTTAGTCCTGTACTGACACTTTGCCTGTTTGATGGTTCGTCGGAGGGCATAGCGGGATTTCTTATAAGCTTCTGGGTTAGTCCCACTCCTTGAACGTGGCAGCTCTACCCTTTAGCTCAGTGCGGATGTTGCCTGTAATCCATGGCTTCCGGTTGGGGTATAAACGTACAACAACATCGATGCACTTATTGATGAAGCCAGTGACTGATGTGGTGTACTCCTCAATGTCTTCGGAAGAATCCCGGAACATATTTCAGTCTGTGCTAGCAAAAGATTCCTGTAGCTTAGTATCTGCTTCATCTGACCACTTTCTTATTGACCGAGTCACTAGTGCTTCCTGCTTTAGTTTTTGCTTGTAAGCAGGAATCAGGAGGATATAATTATGGTCAGATTTGCCAAATGGAGGGCGAGGGAGAGCTTTGTACGTGTCTCTGTGTGTGGAGTAAAGGTGGTCTAGAGTTTTTTCCCCCCCTCTGGTTGCACATTTAACATGCTGATAGAAATGAGGTAAAACTGATTTGCGTTTCCCTGCATTACAGTGCCCGGCCACTAAGGAGCGCCGCCTCTGGATGAGAGTTTTCCTGTTTGCTTATGGCCGTATACGGCTCATTGAGTGTGGTCTTAGTGCCAGCATCAGTCTGCGGTGATATATAGATGTAAAAAAATATAGATGTAAACTCTCTTCGTAAATAGTGTGGTCTACAGCTTATCATGAGATACTCTATACCTCAGGCGAGAAAAACCTTGAGACTTCCTTAGATTTCGTGCACCAGCTGTTTTATCCTACCGAAAAAGCATAAAACCCGCCAGCTGTATGTTAATCTTGTCGTCGTTCAGCCACGACTCGGTGAAATATAAGATAATACCGTTTTTAATGTCCCGTTTGTAGGATATACGTGCTCGTAGTTCCTCAATTTTATTATCGATCGATTGATTGTACGTTGGCTAATAGGACCGATGGTAACGGTAGATTACCCTCTTGGCGACGGATCCTTACAAGACACCATGGACCGTCGTCCACGATATCTCCGTCTTTTCCTCCTGTGAATGACGGGGATGAGGGCTTTGTCTGGAGTAAATCCTTCCCGTCCGACTCGTTGAAGAAGAATTCCTCCAGTACGGGGTGAGTAATCTCTTTCCTGATATCAAGAAGCTCTTTTCGGTCACAAGACACGGTGGCAGAAACATTATGTACAAAATAAGTTACAAATAACGCGAAAAAACATGCACAATTGGTTACGGGATCGTAAAACGGGGCCATCTCCTTCTGCACCATTATTAAACATGACAGAAACTTGTAGCAACACTATATGGCAGCAGCACAACATGGTACAAACATTGGGCACAGACAACAGCACAAAGGGCAAGAAGATGGAGACAACAATACATCACGTGAAGCAGCCACAACTATCAGTGTGTCCATGATTGAGTCTTTGAATGAAGAGATGGAGATAAAACGGTCCAGTTTGAGTGTTTTTTTGCAGCTCGTTCCAGTCACTAGCTGCAGCGAACTGAAAAGAGGAGCGACCCAGGGATGTGTGCGGTTCGGGGACCTTTAACAGAATGTGACTGACAGAAAGGGTGTTGTATGTGGAGGATGAGGGCTGCATTAGGTATCTCAGATAGGGGGGAGTGAGGCCTAAGAGGGTTTTACAAATAAGCATCAACCAGTGGATCTTGCGATGTGTATACAGAGATGACCAGTTTAAAGAGGAGTTTAGAGTGCAGTGATGTGTCCTATAAGGAGCATTGGTGGCAAATCTGATGTACTTTACCATTCGGTCATCAGATTTGCCACATCTAGCAGCTCAAGAGCACCCTTACATGCCGATCTATAAATTACGTCTCCGTAATCTAGCATGGGTAGGATGTCATCTGAATCAGGGTTAGTTTGGCAGCTGTGGTGAAAGAGGAGCAATTACAATATAGGAAACCAAGTCTAGATTTAACCTTAGCCTGCAGCTTTGAAATGTGCTGAGAGAAGGACAGTGTACCGTCTAGCCATACTCCCAAGTACTTGTGTGAGGTTATTACCTCAAGTTCTAAACCCTCAGAGGTAGTGGCTGAGACAGCAGATGTTCTGACTTTATACACTGCACCCTTTGAAAGAGGTAGTTTAGCAAACCAGGCCAAAGACCCCTCAGAGACACCAATACTCCTTAGCCGGCCCACAAGAATGGAATGGTCTACCGTATCAAAAGCCTTGGCCAAGTCAATAAAAATAGCAGCACAACATTGCTTAGAATCAAGGGCAATGGTGACATCATTGAGAACCTTTAAGGTTGCAGTGACACATCCATAACCTGAGCGGAAACCAGATTGCATACCCGAGAGAACACTATAAACATCAAGAAAGTCAGTCAGTTGATTATTGACAAGTTTTTCCAACACTTTTGATAAACAGGGCAAAATAGAAATTGGCCTATAACAGTTAGGATCAGCTTTATCTCCCCCTTTAAATAAAGGATGCACCGTTGCTGCCTTCCAAGCAATGGGAACCTCCCCAGAGATGAGAGACAGGTTAAAAAGGTCAGAGATAGGCGTGGTGATGATAGGGGCAGCAACCTTAAAACTTATTCACGATCGGTGTCCCATCCACGGGACGGCTAGGCTAACATAGGCTAATGCGATTAGCATGAGGTTGTAAGTAACAAGAACATTTCCCAGGACATAGACATATCTGATATTGGCAGAAAGGGTAAATTCTTGTTAATCTTACTGCAATGTCCCATTTACATTAGCTATTAAAGTGAAAGAATACCATGCTATTGTTTGAGGAGAGTGCACCGTTTTGAAATTGAAAAGTTATGAATAAACAAATTAGGCACATTTGGGCAGTCTTGATACAAAATTTTGAACAGAAATGCAATGGTTCATTGGATCAGTCTCAAACTTTGTACATACACTGCTGCAATCTAGTGGGCACAATCTAAATTGCAGCTGGGCTGGAATAATACATTATGGCCTTTCTCTTGCATTTCAAAGATGATGGCACAAAAACGGTTGTTTTTTTCTTTGTATTATATTTTACCAGATCTATTGTGTTATATTCTCCTACATTACTTTCACATTTCCACAAACTTCAAAGTGTTTCCTTTCAAATGGTATCAAGAATATGCATATCCTTGCTTCAGGGCCTGAGCTACAGGCAGTTAGATTTGGGTATGTCATTTCAGGTGAAAATTGGGGGAGAAAGCATCCGGTTTTTAAGAGGAAAGGGTCTAAACCATCTGAACCAGATGGGTTTTTGGTTCATGTTTAAGGAGCTCCTTTAGCACCTTGGACTCAGTGATCGCCTGGAGGGAGAAACTTTGTAGCGGGGCAGGGGAAAAAGAGGGAGGAGCATCGGGGATAGTCACATTAGAAGGGGTGGGAGATGGAGGAAATGTTCGACGGGCAAAGAGGCATGGCAGATTCAAATAGGAATCCTGACTTAATGAAGTGGTGATTAAAGAGCTCATCCCATGTGCTCCTTGTCAGTAAGGAGGCGGCAGGTAGCCTAGTGGTTAGAGCATTGGACTAATAACCGAAAGGTTGCAAGATCGAATCCCTGAGCTGACAAGGTAAAAATCTGTCGTCCTGCCCCTGAACAAGGTAGTTAACTCACTGTTCCTAAGCCGTCATTGAAAATAAGAATTTGTTCTTAACTGACTTGCCTAGTTAAATAAAGGTCAAATAGACATAAGTAACAACCACATCAACATTAAGGGACACGGGCAGCTGTGAGGAGGAGGGTTTATTCTCCAGGTCTTTAACCGTTTTCCAGAACTTCTTGAGGTTAGACCCACAGAGGGAGAACTGCTCCTTAAAGTAACTAACTTTGGCCTTCCGCATATCCTGAGTGCACTTATTTCTAATTTGCCTGAATGAGAGCCGATCAGCCTGAGTGTGCATGTGCCGAGCGATTTGCCAAATTTGCCAAGAGTAACTCTGACAGATTACGGTCGAACCAGGGGCTGAACCTGTTTCTAATTATAATTTTCTTTATGGGCACGTATTTGTGAATGATACCACTGAAAATATCAAAAAAGAAAGTCCAAGCGTCTTCGACAGAGGGGATTAAGCTGATTCTATACCAATTTACAGAGGCCAGTTCATGAAGGAAGGCTTGCTCATTAAAGTTTTATAGCAAGCGTCTATGACAAGTCATGACAGGTAATTTCACTGAGCAGCCATTACGAACACAGGCTGTAAAACAGTGATCACTAAGGTCATTACAGGAACACCAGACTGATACCTATCAGGATCATTTGTAAGGATAACATCAAGGAGAGTAGTCTATTCTGGGTGTTTGAAGTCATAACTTGTGGGATTGGTAATAATCTGAGAAAGATTTAGGGAGTCCAATTGCTTTAGGTTTAAGCATGTCCCAGTTTAGGTCACCTAACAGGATAAATTCAGACTTAGTGTAAGGGGCCAGGAGAGAGTTTAGGGCATTTAGGTTACAGGTCGGTGCTGATGGTGGCCGATAACACCCAGCAACAGTCAACAAATAGTTATTTGAAAGTTTAATTCATAAAACTAGCAAATCAAATTATTTGGGGACAGACTTGGTGGAGACAACCGAGCACTGAAGGTGTTCCTTGGTAAAGATTGCCACTCCACCACGTTTGGAAGATCTGTCTTGCCGAAAGAGGTTATAACCAAAAAGGTTAACATCAGTGTTCAAAACACTCTTTCTTAACCACGTCTCGGTAATGACCAACACATCTGATTGGAGCTGTCAACCCACACTTTCAATTGATCAATTTTAGGTAATAAGCTTCTAGTGTTAACGTGCAGATAACCCAGGCTTTTACGAGAGCAGAAATCAGTGAAGCGGATATCAGAGCACAAGTCAGAATTGGGGCTAGCAACAGTAGATGGGCCAGGGTGTACATGCACATTTCCATATATAATCAGCAATAATACAACCAGGGCACGGCAGAGGACAGGTAGAGTTCTGCAGTGTTGTTTTATAACATTTGCATGTGCATTAGATGGCAACAAGATCATATTGTACAGCAATTTCATCAGGTAACATGAATACAAAGCCAGTGAGAGGTGGTTAGATGGGAGGCCAAGAGTCCGTGTAACCAATAGAGAGTCAGAGTCCCGAGTTTGGGAACAAACATACACTGTCCCACGGTTGGGTAAACAAGCAAGTTCAAAGGCCACAAAGCACGCAAGAGTCATGAGGCAAATGGCATTTTTATTTAATTTTTTTATTTCACATTTATTTAACCAGGTAGGCCAGTTGAGAACAAGTACTCATTTACAACTGCGACCTGGCCAAGATAAAGCAAAGCAGTGCGACAAAAACAACAACACAGAGTTACACATAAACAAACGTACACAAAATAACACAAAATAAAATAAAAATAGAAAGATCTGTAAAGCACAAGCGAAATAACAACTTGCGGCCATTGTAAGTTCAGAGTCACTCGCCTCAACAGTGCCTGTGTGCTGGAGGAGAGCAAAATCTTGGGAGAGAGGGGTGACTGTGTCGGGGGTACCTATACCAGACGGGGGGAGACAGGCCAGGGCAGACGGTGAACAGATCGTCAGTTGGAATCCAAGCAGCAGAGCAGCAGGCAACAGGAGTAGGTGTCACACCCACTTGGGAGAAGCTTTTTTCGGGAGGCAGATTCCTTGTAAAAAATCCCAGCTAGCTCACTAACATAGCTAGCAAGTCTCCGTTCGTCTTTTCCGTGTTGAAAAGAAGGTCGTTAGCTAGCTATATCTTTTCAGTGTCAGCGAATGGTCCTTTACGACGTCCAAACAAAGTTGTCCTGTGGCTGCTGTATTTTGGGGATTCTGAGGAGGATATCTTCTCTGCACAGATGGAGGGGGCTTCAAAGGCCTCTGCATTTGGGTGGAGAGTGTCTGTGAAACTCTCCTGCCATTGTTAGGCTCAGGAGTTTTCACACGTCTCACTTCACACTTCAGTGCTAGTTTCAGTCGGATTCTTTCCTAGCAGCGTGTTAGACTTCTTTATTAAGCTTAATATAGCAAAAATAACCTAGAGATTGTCTTTTACTTTTTGGCTTCAGAAAGTAGGTTCAGACCGAACATTACTCACTCAATTTTGTGTTGGATGGTATTTCCAAGTTCCGCTGTGTTTCTTCTGCAGGTTTTGGCACGTTAGAAGTATTTTTTTCTGGATAGTCCTTGGTATTAAAAGTCCATTCAGGTAATTTTGTCCACAATCAAGGTTTTAGGTATGGAATTGTGAACTGGAATGAAGGTTTTGATGTTGAGGTTAGTGTCCTGTATAAGTCCTTCCAAAAACAATTAACGTTTATCTACATTTATCCAACTCCAGTTCTATATTTTTGCAGAAGAACTTAGGAGCATATGCTCTATGTGTCTATTCGCTCTCACTCCCTGCTAGGCGATTGAATAAGTGCATCGACGACATCGTCCCCACAGTGACCATACGTACATTTCCCAACAAGAAGCCATGGATTACAGGCAACATCCCCACCGAGCTAAAGGCTAGAGCTGCCACTTTCAAGGAGCGGGACACTAATCCGGACGCTTATAAGAAATCCCGCTATGCCCACCAACGAACCATCAAACAGGCAAAGAGTCAATACAGGACTAAGATGGAATCTTACTACACCGGCTCTGATGCTTGTCAGATGTGGCAGAGCTTGAAAACTATTACAGACTACAAAGGGAAACCCTGCCGCAAGCTGCCCAGTGGGGCGAGCCTACCAGATGAGCTAAATGCCTTTTATGCTCGCTTTGAGGCAAGCAACACTGAAGCATGCATGAGAGCACCAGCTGTTCTTGACGACTGTGTGATCATGCTCCGATGTGAGCAAGACCTTTAAACAGGTCACCAGCCACAAAGCCGCGGGCCAGATGGATTACCAAGACGTGTACTCAAAGCATGTGCAGACCAACTGCCAAGTGTCTTCACTGACATTTTCAACCTCTGCCTGGCCGAGTCTGTAATACCTACATGTTTCAAACATACCACCATAGTCTCTGTGCCCAAGAAAGCAGGTAACCTGCCTAAATGATTACCGCCCTGTAGCACTCACGTCGGTAGCCATTAAGTGCTTTGATTGGCTGGTCATGGCTCACATCAACATCATGCCAGAAACCCTAGACCCACTCCAGATCCACAGATAACGCAATCTCAATCGCACTCCACACTGCTCTTTCCCACCTGGACAAAATAAACACCTATGTGAGAATGCTGTTCATTGACTACAGCTCAGCGCCCAACACCATAGCGCCCACAAAGTTCATCACTAAACTAAGGACCCTGGGACTAAACACCTGCCTCTGCAAATGGATCCTGAACTTCCTGACGGGCTGCGTCCAGATCCTCAAAAAGTTCTACAGCTGCACCATCGAGAGCATCCTGACCGGTTGCATCACCGCCTGGTATGGAAACTGCTCAGCATCTGACTGTAAGGCGCAACAGAGGATAGTGCGTATGGCCCAGTACATCACTGGGGCCAAGCTTCCTGACATACACAACCGTTCAAAAGTTTGGGGTCACTTTGAAATGTCCTCGTTTTCCATGAGAACATACATGAAATGAGTTGCAAAATGAATAGGAAATATAGTCAAGATGTTGACAAGGTTATAATTAATGATTTTTAATTTAAATAATAATTGTGTCCTTCAAACTTTGCTTTCGTCAATGAATCCTCCATTTGCAGCAATTACAGCCTTGCAGACCTTTGGCATTCTAGTTGTCAATTTGTTGAGGTAATCTGAAGAGATTTCACCCCATGCTTCCTGAAGCACCTCCCACAAGTTGGATTGGCTTGATGGGCACTTCTTACATTCCATACGGTCAAGCTGCTCCCACAACAGCTCAATAGGGTTGAGATCCGGTGACTGTGCTGGCCACTCCATTATAGACAGAATACCAGCTGACTGCTTCTTCCCTAAATAGTTATTGCATAGTTTGGAGCTGGGCTTCGGGTCATTGTCCTGTTGTAGGAGGAACTTGGCTCCAATTAAGCGCCGTCCACAGGGTATGGTGTTGCAAAATGATAGTGAGTGATAGCCTTCCTTCTTCAAGATCCCTTTTACCCTGTACACATCTCCAACTTTACCACCACCAAAGCACCCCCAGACCATCACATTGCCTCCACCATACTTAATAGATGGCGTCAAGCACTCCTCCAGCATCTTTTCATTTTTTTCTGCGTCTCAAGAATTGTATTCTTTGTGATCCGAACACCTCAAACTTAGATTTGTCTGTCCATAACACTTTTTTCCAATCTTCCTCTGTCCAGAGTCTTCTTTTTTCCATCTTAATATTTTAACTTTTTTTGGCCAGTCTGAGATATGTATTTTTCTTTGCAACTCTGGCTAGAAGGCCAGCATCACCGAGTCGCCTCTTCACTGTTGACGTTGAGACTGGTGTATTACGGGTACTATTTAATGAAGCTGCCAGTTCAGGACTTGTGAGGCGTCTGTTTCTCAAACTAGACACTAATGTACTTGTCCTCTTGCTCAGTTATGCACTGGGGCCTCCCACTCCTCTTTCTATTTTGGTTAGAGACAGTTTGCACTGTTCTGTGAAGGGAGTAATACACAGCGTTGTACGAGATCTTCAGTTTCTTGGCAATTTTTCGCATGGAATAGCCTTCATTTCTCAGAACAAGAATAGACTGACAAGTTTCAGAAGAAAGTTATTTGTTTCTGGCCATTTTGAGCCTGTTATCGAACCCACAAATTATGATGCTCCAGATACTCAACTAGTCTAAAGAAGGCTAGTTTTATTGCTTCTTTAATCAGAACAACAGTTTTCAGCTGTGCTAACATAATTGCAAAAGGGTTTTCTAATGATCAATTAGCCTTTTAAAATGATAAACTTGGATTAGGTAACACAACGTGCCATTGGAACACAGGAGTGATGGTTGCTGATAGTGGGCCTCTGTACGCCTATGTAGATATTCCATGAAAAGATTAGCCGATTCCAGCTACAACAGTAATTTACAACATTAAGAATGTCTATACTGTATTTCTGATCAATTTGATGTTATTTTAATGGACAAAAAAATTCTAAGTAACCCCAAACTTTTGAACGGTAGTGTGTGTACTAGGCAGTGTCAGAGGAAGGCCCAAAAAATTGTCAACGACTCCAGTCACCCAAGTCATAGACTAGAACAGGACTCAAAGGCTCCTTAACAACTTCTACCCACAAGCCATAAGACTTCTGAACAACTAATCAAATGGACTCCTGGACTATTTACATTTCGTTTTTACACTGATGCCTCTCAATGTTTGTCACTTTACAAATGACCTCGACTAACCTGTACCCCCGCCTATTGACTCGTACTGGTACCCCCTGTATATAGCCTCATTATTGTTCGATACATTTTTTGTTACTTTTTGATTGATTTAATTTTTTTTACTTTAGTTTATTTAGTAAATATTTTATTAACTCTATTTCTTGAATTGCACTGTTGGTTAAGTGCTTGTAAGTAAGCATTTCACGTTAAGGTCTACCTACACCTGTTGTATTCGGCGCATGTGACAAATAAAATTTGATTTCCTGTATTTTTGTAAGTAATTAAACTGAAATATAGTGAAGTATAAACAACTAGCGTAAATCAATGGATCTGATTCAACGCCATTCCATCACAGAATCCTCCATTTAATGCATCTTCTACCCTGTGGTAACAGTTCGGGGCGTGAACTAGGGACCCTCTGCACACATCAACAACAGTCACCCACGAAGCATCGCACCGCCGCTAACTAGCTCGCCATTTCACATCCGTTACACCTGCACAAAACAAATTCATGCTGGTAATATCAGCTATTCAGGACTTCTCTTCTATATAACGTTTCATGCTTATTTTTCTCACTGCCAATTGCTCACGCAAAACGTCACCAAATATGTGCAATATTGAAAAATAATTTGGTTACAAATATAACTAGGTGTGCAGAGCCGTGGCGGAGTGGTAACACTCCCCGCTGTCAATAACAGTGCGACTCCTCGCCAGAGACCGAGGTTCAAACCTTCAGCCGACACTTCCAACTTTCGCCCCTCTCTACCACAGGTGGAACCTTGTATGGCCATTAAAGTCTCTGTCTGACCACATACCATAGAATAACTATTGTGATGCATAATTGCCATGGTTTACTATTAATTGCCATGGTAATTTAGAATGTTCAGTCAAAGAGCATTATGGGTCATGTAGTTATTCCAAAAGTATAGTTTTAAACATGGGTTTTAGTAATGTCTATTTGATCTGATCTTGTAGGCTATACATTTGCAGCTAAAAGCTGAATTACAGTATACAGACAATAATGCAAAATTAGATGGGTAGGAAAATGAAGGATGATGGCCTTCAACAAATCTTTCATTTTAACAAATCTTTCATTGAGTTATTTATTTACAATAGATAGACTTTTCTAGATAACTTAATCCTTAATCATCATCTAACAACATAACTCTGGCCCTTGAAAAGCGTCAAAGTTACATAGGCATAATTTAACAGCAAAAACTGGCCTATGCATCACAATGTAGCTTCACTATAAATGGACACCATGTGTAATCAGAAATATAATTTCTCTTCAAATCTAATTCTAAATGTGTCAGGTGTCATACTCCACTGACAATCCACATTTATTTTCAGTGTAGCGCTTTGTCTGTAAAGAAATTAAATTCTCAAAAATGGGATTATTCTGTTCAAATGTTTGATCTCTGGATATGCTGCTAATATTCTCAACTTCGGAGCATTTAAAAAAAAATCTCTGTCCAATTGATCATGGCACTTGTTACTTTCTCTTCGAAATTCAATGATTCAATAGGCTGTGCCTCTTTAAAGCCCCAAATAAAGAAAATAGGTCTAAAATTGTAGGACGCAAATCTACCACCAGTTCGTGTCCTACGGTAATATATACTGAAACATTTTTTAACGCAACGTGCAACAAAAATGTAAAATTCTCTAAAATTATGTTGGAGGCGGCTTATGGTAGAGAAATTAACATTAAATTCTCTGGCAACAGCTCTGGTGGACATTCCTGTAGTCAGCATGCCAATTGCACACTCCCGCAAACTTGAGACATCTGTGGCACTGTGTTGTGTGACAAAACTGCACATTTTAGTGGCCTTTTATTGTCCCCTGCACAAGGTGCACCTGTGCAATGATTATGCTATTTAATCATCTTCTTGATATGCCACACCTGTCAGGTGGATAGATTATCTTCGCAAAGGAGAAATGTTCACTAACAGGAATGCAAACAAATTTGTGCACATCATTTGAGAGAAATAAGCTTTTTGTGCGTATGGAAAAATTCTAGGATCTTTTATTTTAGCTCATGAAACATGGGACCAACAATTTACATGTTGAGCTTATATTTTAGTTCTGTCTAGATGGTCCATTTTGCAAACGAAATGAACCTTCTAGTTGATGCAATCTTCCAGCTATTGTTTAACTCTCTAACCTCTAATTGTCTAGGCTTATTTTTTATTGATGTAGTTCTGTCCTTGAGCTTTTCTTGTCTATTAATGTTCTATATTATGTCATGGTTCATGTTTTGTGTTGACCCCAGGAAGAGTAGCTGCTGCTTTTGCAACAGCTAATGGGGATCCTAATAAAATACCAAATATCCCCAAACTCGGTCCTGGGGCCCCACCCTGGATACACGTTTTGGTTTTTGCCCTAGCAATAAACAGCTGATTTAAAATAATCAAAGCTTGATGAGTTGGCTATTTTAATCAGCTGTGTAGTGCTATGGCAAAAAAACAAAATGTGCAGGACCGAGTTTGGGAGACCTTTGGTCTAAGCTACCTACTTCCCTCTGAGCAAGAACACAATGAACTAACAATATAGCCTATTTTATGACATGGGTGTAAAAATGAAGTCTGAATTTGGTGTACTTTTGCCCCCATGTGGTGATTTGTAGCTTTTCATTCAGTTACTTTAGTTGTGTATGCAATGTAATAAGGGCTTTTTCCATGTCAGGGCTTTTGCCATGTCAGCAGCTATCCTAAAAATTATAACAATACAGTTCATGATTTGGGGGGGGGGGGGGGGGCAATAGCTCAATGAAACATTATTTTGTGAAACACTTATTTTATGTACTTTATAAATACAATAAAGGCAGAGGATAGAAAAAATATATAAATTGTGTTTGTGGCAAGGAGAAACAGCAATTACTAGTTACCTTCTACATATTGTTGCCTCTCCCTCCATGCTATCTCCCTCTTACACTTCGGAGCCTTTGAGCCTTTGTCTTCTCCTCTCATATTACAAAAGCCTTTGACCAGCTCCTTCTCCCAAGTGCATCTCTCAGCAGTCTGCAACAGAGAAAGTACACTGGCTACCATTACTCGAGTTCCACTTGCAAGTGCTCAAATCATGGATTGTCAGCTTGTTTCCACTACTCCTGCAACTCCTATTTCCGACCTCTCTGCTCTCATGAAATGACTCAGCCCTGCTTGATCCAGATGGCTGAAGGCGGTTTGGATCTCAACAGTCTCAAAATGAATCATCATGCTATTTGCCCTATCAACCGTTAATGAACAGTCCAATTCCCCCAGATAGGCCAGATAGCAACCGTTACTTTTTACTGTAATGTATTGAAAGACTTCCAAGACAATTCAACCAAGCCACTTACCCTACTTACCCTACTTTGACCCATCTCATGGCAAAGGGTCTGAATACTTATGTAAATAAGGTATTTGTTTTTAATTTTTAATTTGCAGGTATTTCTAAAAACCTGTTTATGCTTTGTCATTATGGGGTATTGTGTGTAGATTGATTGATTTTTTTTTTTACTTATATAAATGTCATTAAGTATAATACACTGCTCAAAAAAATAAATGGAACACTTAAACAACACAATGTAACTCCAAGTCAATCACACTTCTGTGAAATCAAACTGTCCACTTAGGAAGCAACACTGATTGACAATAAATTTCACATGCTGTTGTGCAAATGGAATAGACAACAGGTGGAAATTATAGGCAATTAGCAAGACACCCCCAATAAAGGAGTGGTTCTGCAGGTGGTGACCACAGACCACTTCTCAGTTCCTATGCTTCCTGGCTGATGTTTTGGTCACTTTTGAATGCTGGCGGTGCTTTCACTCTAGTGGTAGCATGAGACGGAGTCTACAACCCACATAAGTGGCTCAGGTAGTGCAGCTCATCCAGGATGGCACATCAATGCGAGCTGTGGCAAGAAGGTTTGCTGTGTCTGTCAGCGTAGTGTTCAGAGCATGGAGGCGCTACCAGGAGACAGGCCAGTACATCAGGAGACGTGGAGGAGGCCGTAGGAGGGCAACAACCCAGCAGCAGGACCGCTACCTCCGCCTTTGTGCAAGAAGAAGCAGGAGGAGCGCTGCCAGAGCCCTGCAAAATGACCTCCAGCAAGCCACAAATGTGCATGTGTCTGCTCAAACGGTCAGAAACAGACTCCATGAGGG
Organism: Salvelinus namaycush; assembly: GCF_016432855.1. Taxonomy (NCBI): domain Eukaryota; kingdom Metazoa; phylum Chordata; class Actinopteri; order Salmoniformes; family Salmonidae; genus Salvelinus; species Salvelinus namaycush. Next base: position 6,454,877 of record NC_052321.1, read on the forward strand.
TGGTATGAGGGCCCGACGTCCACAGGTGGGGGTTGTGCTTACAGCCCAACACCGTGCAGGACGTTTGGCATTTGCCAGAGAACACCAAGATTGGCAAATTCGCCACTGGCACCCTGTGCTCTTCACAGATGAAAGCAGGTTCACACTGAGCACATGAGCACGTGACAGACGTGACAGAGTCTGGAGACGCCGTGGAGAACGTTCTGCTGCCTGCAACATCCTCCAGCATGACCGGTTTGGCGGTGGGTCAGTCATGGTGTGGGGTGGCATTTCTTTGGGGGGCCGCACAGCCCTCCATGGGCTCGCCAGAGGTAGCCTGACTGCCATTAGGTACCGAGATGAGATCCTCAGACCCCTTGTGAGACCATATGCTGGTGCGGTTGGCCCTGGGTTCCTCCTAATGCAAGACAATGCTAGACCTCATGTGGCTGGAGTGTGTCAGCAGTTCCTGTAAGAGGAAGGCATTGATGCTATGGACTGGCCCGCCCGTTCCCCAGACCTGAATACAATTGAGCACATCTGGGACATCATGTCTCGCTCCATCCACCAACGCCATGTTGCACCACAGACTGTCCAGGAGTTGGCGAATGCTTTAGTCCAGGTCTGGGAGGAGATCCCTCAGGAGACCATCCGCCATCTCATCAGGAGCATGCCCAGGCGTTGTAGGGAGGTCATACAGGCACGTGGAGGCCACACACACTACTGAGCCTCATTTTGACTTGTTTTAAGGACATTACATCAAAGTCGGATCAGCCTGTAGTGTGGTTTTCCACTTTAATTTTGAGTGTGACTCCAAATCCAGACCTCCATGGGTTGATAAATTTGATTTCCATGATAATATTTGTGTGATTTTGTTGTCAGCACATTCAACTATGTAAAGAAAAAAGTATTTAATAAGAATAGTTCATTCATTCAGATCTAGGATGTGTTATTTTAGTGTTCCCTTTATTTTTTTGAGCAGTGTACATTTAGTATCCATATAAACATGTACATTTTCCATGCATCCACATTTTTGTCAATCACAGCCTCCGATAGGTGTGATGTGAGTGACAAGTCGTTTTTGCAGATCCGTTTTAGGTAACCTCTTTTATCATCTATCGCAACATCATACATTTCTGAAATCCTCAAGATGTTTCCTAATCACACAACAAGGACACATGTTTATCGTATTCACAAGAGGCCATTTGTGTACACTGAGACACAGCCATATTGTCAGTTCGCATTTTGATAAACTTGGACAGCAGGTTAGATAAACTGGGATGGTCTTAATAGTACCCCAATGATAATTCAATTTTGTGTGATTAGGAAACATATTGAGTATTTGAGAAATGTATCCCGTGTTATACTGCATAGATGTCAAAAGAGGTTACAGAAGACGGGAAATGCAAAAATTCTCCCACTTTTTCTGAATTCTCCCTACTATAGTTCTGCTTTGTGCAAGATAGCAGTACTACAAGAACCAGAGCCCTGTCTAATCTAATTACAGGGTCCCTAATGTAAACTGTATCTCTTTCCTACATTGGTAAAGACTATACGACTGTCCCACTTTAGATACTCCTTGCTGTCCTACTTTAACTAACTATGGCTGGTAATGCGGGATTACAAAATTGAAACATAATATTGGCAACTTTTTTTATTTTGATGCACCAGTACATAGTATGCATATTTACATCACAATTTTTCCCAGTGCAATATTTCTGACCTTTTTATAAACTTAACATCAAAACAGAAAAAAACCTATGTTACTGATCTCACCATGTGTTACGCAGGGTGAGCGATTTGTTAGGAGCTTGCTATGACCCCCTTTATGTCGCAACAGTTAAATGATGTGATTTTGATCATGTGGTTCCTCTGCAAGGGTTTAGTAACAACAGTTGTGATTTTCAATTGTCAAACCAAGAAATAAACACGTCAGGATTAAACTGTCCCAGTTCATGATGTCCCAGTTTTTCTTGAATTCACCATACTGTATGTCCATGGCCCTTTAAGAAACTCCATGTTTTCGCAACATGTGATACGTCAACATAAAAAAACGGATGATGACGATGTTATGTAAAAATAATTAGAAATAACAAAAAAAAGGAAAAGAAAAACTCCGAAGTGAGTCGAGGTCCATGTAGCTTACCGTCCGTAGGTAAGTGCTCTCCTTTCATATTTTCTTTCTCCTGCGATGGTTATGGCAGTAACTAGTGTAATTGAGGTCGATATCCGTAGCCGCCTCGCAGTTTGAGGGTCTGTAATTGGATGAAACTACATCCCTTTGCAACTGTACGGTAACGTGTTTCATATCTACATGCGGAGTCTCATACACCTGACATGTCTTAATAAATATCGCACTTTTTGGGGGGATTTTCCTGCAATCGTTTGTATCAGCTGTTTTTGACGCTTCATGCGCAGTGTTCGGGCGGAGTTATTGCGACTCGAGTTTGAGTGGCTGGCGAGAACAGAAAGTCCAGTGACATCAAGCCCTTCGGAGTAGACTTGAGGATGGACACAAGGAGTTGAAGTCAGAAGTTTACATACACCTTAGCCAAATACATTTAAACTCCGTTCTTCACAATACCTGACATTTAATCCTAGTAAATGTCCCTGTCTTAGGTCAGTTAGGATCACGACTTTATTTTAAGAATGTGAAATGTCAGAATAATAGTAGAGAGAATGATTTATTTCAGCTTTTATTTCTATCATAACATTCCCAGTGGGTCAGAAGTTTACATACACTCAATTAGTATTTGGTAGCATTGCCTTTAATTTGTTTAACTTGTGTCAAACGTTTTGGGTAGCCTTCCACAAGCTCCCCACAATAAATTGGGTGAATTTTGGCCCATTCCTCTTGACAGAGCTGGTGTAACTCAGTCAGGTTTGTTGGATCCTTGCTCGCGAACGTTTTTTTTTTCCAGTTCTGCCCACACATTTTCTATAGGATTGAGGTCAGGGCTTTGTGATGGTCACTCCAATACCTTGACTTTGTTGTCCTTAAGCCATTTTTCCACAACTTTGGAAGTATGCTTGGGGTCATTGTCCATTTGGAAGACCCATTTGCGACCAAGCTTTAACTTCCTGACTGATGTCTTGAGATGTTGCTTCAATATTTCCACATAATTTTCCTCCCTCATGATGCCATCTATTTTGTGAAGTGCACCAGTCCCTCCTGCAGCAAAGCATCCCCACAACATGATGCTGCCACTCCCGTGCTTCACGGTTGGGATAGTGTTCTTCGTCTTGCAAGCCTCCCCCTTTTTCCTCCAAACATAATGATGGTCATTATGGCCAAACATGGTACCTACAGGCATTTGGAAATTGCTCCCAAGGATGAACCAGACTTGTGGAGGTCTACAATTGTTTTTCTGAGGTCTTGGCTGATTTGTTCTTGGCTGTGACACGAGTTCAAAGCAGCTCAGTGTAAGCATATACAGTTGAAGTCGGAAGTTTACATACACTTAGGTTGGTGTCATTAAAACTCGTTTTTCAACCACTCCACAAATTTCTTGTTAACAAACTATAGTTTTGGAAAGTCAGTTAGGACATCTACTGTTTGCATGACACATAATTTTTCCAACAATTGTTTACAGACAGATTATTTCACTTATAATTAACTGTATCACAATTGCAGTGGGTCATAAGTTTACATACACTAAGTTGACTGTGCCTTTAAACAGCTTGGAAAATTTCCGAAAATTATGTCATGGCTTTAGAAGCTTCTGATAGGCTAATTGACATCATTTGAGTCAATTGGAGGTGTACCTGTGGATGTATTTCAAGGCCTACCTTCAAACTCGGTGCCACTTTGCTTGACATCATGGGAAAATCAAATGAAATCAGCCAATACCTCAGAAAAAAAATTGTAGACCTCCACGAGTCTGGTTCATCCTTGGGAGCAATTTCCAAACGCCTGTAGGGACCACGTTCATCTGTACAAACAATAGTACGCAAATATAAAGACTGGGAATTATTACCTAATAATTATTACCTATTACACCTATTATTACTGACCTAAGACTGGGAATTATTACTAGGATTAAATGTCAGGAATTGTGAATAACCGAGTTTAAATGTATTTGGTTAAGGTCTATGTAAACTTCCGACTTCAACTGTAAATGTCATATTTCAGGTTTTGTTTTTTTGATAAATTAGCAAAAATTTCAGAACCTGTTTTTGCTTTGTCATTACGGGGTGTGTGTGTGTGTGTGTGTGTGTGTGTGTGTACATTGATGAGGAAAAAAGTAATTTAATAAATTTTAGAATAAGGCTGTAATTTATCAAAATGTGGAAAAGGTGAAGGGGTCTGAATACCTTCCGAATGCACTGTATTACAAAACATTTTTGCTGTAACAATCAGTCCCTTCTTGCATCAATTTTTTTACTTTTAAATGTGTGATATAAACTCATTGATTCTTGAAGAATATAACTTGTAAATGCCTCGAACTTAAAGGCCCAGTGCAGTTCAAAAATGTAATTTTCCTGTGTTTTATATGTTTCCACACTATGAGGTTGGAATAATGCTGTGAAATTATGAAAATTATGTTAATGTCCTTTTAGTGTCAGAGTTGTTTGGAAAGAACACTCAAAGTTTCAGCCTGTTTTGTTGGGATGGAGTTTTAGCCAGGTGGTAAATTTAGTTAATAGATCAATGAGAAAGAGTTCCAATCCTCTCTGCTAGTAACCGCTAGTTTTCAGTTTCCCCTTCCCACTCCGACCACTCACAGACAGTCCTAGCTACATTTTTGTTAATTTTTGACCATTTTAATTGAAAACAATCACAGGTTACCCACATTGTTACCCAGAAAGGATTTGATATTGAGATAAAATCAGCTGCATTGGACCTTTTTTAAATAAACTAAGACCATCAGAACCCAAAATATAAGCTTGTTTTACTCAATTGTTTTGTATACAATGTAATTGTAAACAAACACTCTATAGCCTTAACATGGTTAAAGCTATAATTCTGATCTCATGGATGGTCTGTCCTTGCATGCATAGCCCCGTCTATTAATTGGCGAGTGGTTACATTTCTCCAGCCACATCCATAAGAAGTTTAACCAAAACGGTGACGGGGTGACCGCTTTATTGTTTGATTGCCCCTTTTAATGAAATGTAGCGAATGGGTTATGTGAAGCCTGTGACAAGATGTCACTTTGCAGTAGCCTCCAGAAATGTCAGAGCCTATTTGTAATGCACCATGAATGGAAGCATAAAGCCATACAGGAAGTCTTCTTCCACAAAGTGCCCTGCTGGTTACTTACACTGCCTGCTTTGTCACTCTCTTTATTCTGAATTAATAATCCTCTTTTAAATATGCAATTCATGAAAAAGCAGAAGAATCTGTGCACTTGGATAGTAATAAGAGTTCATGTGGAAAAGTGCTCTTTGGTCTTTGGACATCAGATGCAATATTGTGCAGTTGTACACTGAGCAACAAGAATATCTGAGATGGTTTTGTTTTGATTACTGAGCAGATGGAAGCCATAAGACTCTGACCTTACCCTATGTGATTGTTTTGTGGACGATCGTTGGCCCCTAACTTAATAGCCGAGGTAGCAGAGCCTGCGTTTACACAGGCAGCCCAGTTCTGATCTTTATGATCTTTAGTTATATTCACCACCCTACCTTAACATGGAGGTCTATTTAGTTATATTCATCACCCTACCATAACATGGAGGTCTATTTAGTTAGATTCATCACCCTACCTTAACATGGAGGTCTATTTAGTTAGATTCATCACCCTACCTTAACATGGAGGTCTATTTAGTTAGATTCATCACCCTACCTTAACATGGAGGTCTATTTAGTTATATTCATCACCCTACCATAACATGGAGGTCTATTTAGTTAGATTCATCACCCTACCTTAACATGGAGGTCTATTTAGTTAGATTCACCACCCTACCTTAACATGGAGGTCTATTTAGTTAGATTCATCACCCTACCTTAACATGGAGGTCTATTTAGTTATATTCATCACCCTACCTTAACATGGAGGTCTATTTAGTTATATTCACCACCCTACCTTAACATGGAGGTCTATTTAGTTATATTCATCACCCTACCTTAACATGGAGGTCTATTTAGTTATATTCATCACCCTACCTTAACATGGCGGTCTATTTAGTTATATTCATCACCCTACCTTAACATGGAGGTCTATTTAGTTATATTCATCACCCTACCTTAACATGGAGGTCTATTTAGTTATATTCATCACCCTACCTTAACATGGAGGTCTATTTAGTTATATTCATCACCCTACCTTAACATGGAGGTCTATTTAGTTATATTCATCACCCTACCTTAACATGGAGGTCTATTTAGTTATATTCATCACCCTACCTTAACATGGAGGTCTATTTAGTTATATTCATCACCCTACCTTAACATGGAGGTCTATTTAGTTATATTCATCACCCTACCTTAACATGGAGGTCTATTTAGTTATATTCATCACCCTACCTTAACATGGAGGTCTATTTAGTTATATTCATCACCCTACCTTAACATGGAGGTCTATTTATTTGACCAGTTTCTGCACATCCTCTGATGGCCACAATGCGCTGGTGGTTCTTGGTGACATGCTGTTGCTGTAACATGCGTTACTCGCCATCGCCATGCGTGTCTGTTTTTCTGTTTCCCCACCCCAGCCTCCACCTGTTTGGGCTATACTTTTGTAATGGTTGACCTTTGCTATGGCAGTGAGTTACCCTGAAGCTGCAGATCCTAATGCCAATACCTAATGTATTGTCATTTACTTTCTAATAAGTGGTTAAACAAATACGTGGCGTTTTCTGTCTGAATTCCACTAAATGGTCTTTTTGAGCAATCAGCTCAGCTCTTTTGCCAATAATTGACCAAAATATCAGAATTGGGCTGCCTGTGTAACACAGCCAGAGCTGGATGGGTCACATGATGGGTCACATGGATGCGGATGGGTCACATGGATGCTCAGCATCGGGGTCTGTTCTAAAGGGTGCAGCATTACAGAACGTCCAGAGAGAAATGTATTCAAATCAAATCAAATCTTGTGTAGAACCGATATGACTGACTGGCAATGATATGACTGACTGGCAATGATATGACTGACTGGCAATGATATGACTGACTGGCAATGATATGACTGACTGGCAATGATATGACTGAGTAATCTATGAAGTTCTGAGCGTTTCACTGAGTACACTATTGTTCTCACTGGTAGTGGCACTAAAAAAAACTAGCAGACTAAAGCCATCGTTTATTTATTTTTTTGCTAATTTATTCTCATACCTTTTTCTTCGATCACGCTATCAGTTTAGGGGAATGTGTTTTTTTTATTTTTTTTTATCCATTTCAATCTTGAGATATTAGTATCTGAAATAGCTTGTCATGGCCTTTACTGGTCCTCTTAGCTCCAAGCCATACAGTAGTAAAGCACTGGCAGCTCGTTCCTATTTATTGTGTTGCACTGAAAATATATATATATAAACGCAACATGGAACAATTTGAAAGATTTGACTGAGTTACAGTTTGCCCACACGACACCATACACCCTGTCTAGCCGGTACAGTTGAAACCGGGGTTTCATCTGTGAAGAGCACACTTCTCCAGCATGCCAGTGGCTATGGAAGGTGAGCATTTGCTCACGGAATTTAGTTACCACGCCGAATTGCATTCAGGTCAAGACTCTGGTGAGGACGACGAGCATGTACAGTGGTTCCTCCTTTAAAAGTTGCGGCAGACTGCTGCACACCCTGCATGCTGCTGCAGCATTCTGTGGCACATAATTAAATTCTCAGCCAAATCTTTTGTTACTGCAAGTTATTGCTAGTTTGACCACCAGAGGGCATCTTTGAGAAGCATTTGATGGTATTCCTTATTGGCATTACCAGATAATTTAAAACCTTTTTTGTAATAACATAGTATATTGGATTGATTTTAAGAAATTTGGCTTAATGAATTTGATTAATATTATGGTGTTTCCATTCAGAGAAAAATTTTCCGTTTGTAAATTCAGACCGTTTCGCTCTCGGAGCGCACACTGGACTTTCGGGCCGAGGACTAGGGTTCCTTTGAGGGTTCTGGCCTTACAACGGCAGTCAAGCACCCAAGCTAAACATCGTAAAGTAATTATTCTGCGCTCTGGTACACTCAGACGAGAGTGCTCTGAAATCCGTGTAGATAGTAGGCATTTTTCACCCTGCCATCTTCTATTAGTTCTATTGAGCACCGTGGCACCAACTCGCCTTCCGAACGTTCTATTCCCAACTTATTGTTCAACGACACAATGCCTGCTTCGCTATTGTTGGCAATGAGACCTGCTCACGTTGTTTTGTAGTTCAAATGTAAACAACTAAATTAATATATAATATTGGAACTCTGCAGTCTTCCCATTGTTTCCTATCGGGAAAATGTCTCGCAATGTGTATATTTTGATTTTTTTCAAGTTGGGTGTAACTGGTGTGAAATGGTTAGGTAGTTAGCGGGGTGCGCACTAATCGGTTGCGCGTTTCAATCGGTGACGTCGCGTTTCAATCGGTGACGTCACTCACTCTGAGACCTTGAAGTAGTTGTTCCCCTCGCACTGCAAGGGCCACGGCTTTTGTGGAGCGATGGGTAACAATGCTTCGAGGGTGGCTGTTGTCGATGTGTGCAGAGGGTCCCTGGTTCAAGCCCAGGTAGGGGCGAGGAGAGGGACGGAAGCTATACTGTTACATGGGCACCATTTTAATCAGGAGAATCTCCTCTTTGTAATTATGTAAGTCTGGGCAGCGAGCTCGTTTGTCATCGATCGCTAGACCAGAAATAGTCGGAAGCTTTTATTTTTTCCCTACTTTCTCATTACGCGAACATAAGCACAGTTGACACCATCGAGGTGCGGATGTTTACTTTCTACACAAGTAGTTTTTTCCAGTTTCGCCCGATGAACAGATTGTAGTGGTAAAATAAAAAGGGATACGTTTTTTTATGGAATTCTAAGTATCACTCCAGTCAAAACAGACACAGCATCATTAAAATAATGGAGTTTGATATGACTGAAAAATAATGTCTCAGAGATTCATACCTGAGCCGCACCTTTATTTGCCAAGGAAGAGTACATGATCAGTGAATATATTCAATGTACAGGCTACAATGTGGGGATCTCATGTGTGGTAATAACTACAGTACATGTATATAGGATGTGCATCCTTGGCACAATAAAGTTACTATATTCTACTCAATCCATAGGTTTCATTAATGCCATTCAGACTTGAAGTTGATACAATCACTATGATAGCTGAGGTTCATAGTTTGGTATGAATATTAGTTCAGAACCTAACGTTTTAGGGTCCATACACAGGTCGGCTACATACTATTGCTAGCTACACATCCATAGGTATACAGTTATTTTTATCCTCCACTACACAGTAAGCAAGTAAATAGTTAGCTATCTATGTTACTTCAGCTGCATTGCAAGGCAAGCTTACACAATTGTACATTAAATTTGCAGTAAATGCTTTAGCTAGCTAGATTCTTTACATCCACTGTTTCACAAGGCGACATCCTGGTTTTCTGGTTTTCTCAGGAGTCCCTAAAACATTAAACAACACGAATTACAAATTCATTCTCCTAAAACTAGCTAGCTGGCTAATGTTAGCTAGTCAGATAACTTGCTAAATAGCGATTTTTGTAAATTAACTATATGACAAAAATATGCACAAACGTTTCTCTACATTAACTAACATATTCCTCTCAATTGTACATTTTTGCTTGACTCGTTATGACATTATTGCAACTTACAATTGGTTCCGCCGTAATGTTTTGTCAGCCATCTTTGTTGAAGCATGCCACAAGGCAAGGTGGCTCGCGTCAAAATTCGTCATTGGAACCACTCGATATGATTGGTCATATAAAAACCTTGGGACCCAAATGCATAATGAGTGCTGTAACTCCACCTTGTGGTGGTCTGGAGCAATGAAGCCGTGACGCTGGGTACCTCTAAGTCCCGTGGTGCAAGCTCGCAACTTTTAAAGGAGGAACCACTGTAGATAGTTTCTGACAGTTTGTGCAGAAATGATTTGTTTGTGCAAACCCACAGTTTCATCAACTGTCCGGTGGCTGGTCTCAGACGATCCTGCAGGTTAAGAAGTCAGATGTGGAGGTCCTTGACTGACGTGGTTACGCACACATCTGTTATTATCTTTGCATAGTCACTTTAATAACTCTACCTACATGTATATGTTACCTCGACTAACCGGTGCCCCCGCATATTGACTCTGTATCTGTACCCCCTGTATATAGCCTCGCTAATGTTATTTTACTGCTGTTCTTTACTTATTTGTAACTTTTTATTACTTTTTTTAGGTATTTTTCTTCACTGCGTTGTTGGTTAAGGGATTGGATTGTAAGTAAGCATTTCACAGTAATTTTGACACGTGACAATATTTTTTTAATTTATTTTTAATTGCACGCTCCCTCAACTTGAGACATCTGTGGCATTGTGTTGTGTGACAAAACTGCACATTTTAGAGTGGCCTTTTTATTGTCCCCGGCACAAGGTGCACCTGTGTAATGATCATGCTGTTTAATGGGGTGGCAGGTAGCCTAGTGGTTAGAGCATTGGGCCAGTAACCTAAAGGTTGCAGGATCGAATCCCCGAGCTGATTAGGTAAAAGTCTGTTGTTCTGCCCTGAATTAGGTTGTCATTGTAAATAAGAATTTGTTCTTAACTGTCTTGCCTAGTTAAATAAAGGTTAAACATGAGCTTCTTGATATGCCACACTTGTCAGGTGGATGGATTATCTTGGCAAGGGAGAAATGTTCACTAACAGGGATGTAAACACATTTTTTGAGAAATAAGCTTTATGTGAGTATGGAATAAGTGGGTTCTTTTATTTCAGATCATGAATCATGGAACCAACACTATTATAAATACAAACTGTATGGTTATCTTTCTAGGTCAAGTCTGTTTCAAGGGCAGTCATTCAAAAATAATTTAAAGGGGAAGAGAAGCCCATTGATGGTTTATCTCTGCTGGTGTCACTTTCTAAAATAGACGACTCTCATGTGGTTAGAGTGTATGGATTGATTGTATTGTAGCAACCTTAACCCAACACGTAGTGACCTCGTCAAGAGGTTTGGATCTCTTGGCATAATGGCTGAGGTGTTGGGTTGACCGTCACTGGTTCGAGTCCCAATCGGGGGCTACACCCTGAATTCGCTTCAGTGTCGATGATGGACGGAGTCTCATGGTGTCCCGTTGGAAAATGACCTTACTGCTGCCACCAAGTCATTAAAGAAATCTTATGTCCAGTTATACTTCTGCAGATCATCTAATCAAATAGATGACGTATAATTGTATCTAATTCTATGAGTGTCAAGATTATCATTGGTGATATCGCAAACAGAGTTTGTGCTTAGTGATAAAAAAAAATCTAACATGACAGCCCGGAGGTTATCTTTGTAATTAACTCCTCTCTGAAGATGAGAACCACCTTCAGTCACAAACAGCATTTACATTGCTGTGATACCAGAAAGCAAAAACTTTTTTTTAATGTCCCCTACACATAATAAAAACTCCCAAGGGCATCGAAGTTGCTTCCACTAATGGTGCAAAATAGTAATGCCTGAAAGAAGTTAGTACCAGCGTGGAATGTTTAATAAGTCACATGTAAAGCTGTCAGTTGTTAAACTTGCTCTAATGTTGAGGATAACTTGTTTCATACGGCCACGCTACAAACCTCAAACACAGCAGCCACTACCTGGACTCAAGCCAAATGACACAGCTGTGAAATGTACTGGTCTGTTTCGAGGAAAACGGCCACTGAAACCAACCAACGTCAGCTGTGAAATGTACTGGTCTGTTTCGAGGAAAACGGCCACTGAAACCAACCAACGTCAGCTGTGAAATGTACTGGTCTGTTTCGAGGAAAACGGCCACTGAAACCAACCAACGTCAGCTGTGAAATGTACTGGTCTGTTTCGAGGAAAACGGCCACTGAAACCAACCAACGTCAGCTGTGAAATGTACTGGTCTGTTTCGAGGAAAACGGCCACTGAAACCAACCAACGTCAGCTGTGAAATGTACTGGTCTGTTTCGAGGAAAACGGCCACTGAAACCAACCAACGTCAGCTGTGAAATGTACTGGTCTGTTTCGAGGAAAACGGCCACTGAAACCAACCAACGTCAGCTGTTGGTGGATCCACAGCTGCAATAGATTTGAAGGGCTCCCTGGCTTCTCTCTTATCACACTTGAGTATTTACATGGTGAGGGACAGTAACTCCTGTTTTAGGAGTCAGCCGCTGTCACCCCCCGAGGGGTTTTGTATGTCTCTTATCTTTCACTGAAAAGCACAGAGCACATGGCATAAAGTGTCCTTCAAAGTGACAGATGAATGACATTGGGCACCTCCCCACTTCAGATCTTCGGAAAGACAGACCCTACTAGTCAGAGGTCCATTGTTCCTGATGGTTTTTGAGAGGCATGTCAACCTTTTTTACTGGCGTAGAAAAGCTGTCAACAAAGGGCCAGGTTGTAACTGAAAAATGTCCATGTGAGTTGATGAGATCTAAAATGCTGACCGCAAGTAGACTCCCAATCACTCTCCCTCTCTCTCACACTCCCTCTTTCTCACTCTCACTCTCCCTCTCTCTCACTCACTCACTCACTCCCTCTCTCTCACACTCACTCCCTCTCACTCACTCACTCACTCTCTCACACACACTCACTCACTCACTTTCTCTCTCACTCACTCTCTCACACTCCCTCTCTCTCACACTCACTCTCTCTCTCACTCTCCCTCTCTCACTCCCTCTCTCTCTCACTCTCCCTCTCTCTCATTCACTCACTCACTCACTCCCTCTCTCTCACACTCACTCCCTCTCTCACTCACTCACTCACTCTCACACACACACTCACTCACTCACTTTCTCTCTCACTCACTCTCTCACACTCACTCACGCGCTCTCTCTCACACTCTTACTCTCACTCGCTCACACACACACAGTGGTTAGTTTCAAGTCTCCTCACACACACACACACACACACACACACACACACACACACACACACACACACACACACACACACACACACACACACACACACACACAATGGTTAGTTTCAAGTCTCCACTCACACACACACACACACACACACACACACACACACACACACACACACAATGGTTAGTTTCAAGTCTCCACACACACACACACACACACACACACACACACACACACAGTGGTTAGTTTCAAGTCTCCTCTCACTCGCTCACTCTCAGCTCCATCTGTCACTGTCCCTGGCATCTTGCCCTGCTCTTTGAAGATGAGCTGAAGCTAACTAGACTTCCTGTGTCATCTCCCATCTGAACAGAGGTTGTGAACTGTCATCTACAAATCTGTGCACACGAACGTGTACAAATGAATGTTCACATTTGCTGCCTGTTGAGTTCATGGCAAGCATCAAACAGTTTGAAGTTTGTGTACGTCTTCTGTACATTCAAGCATTCAACACCTGACATGCTGTGTCAATATTAATGGTAAATAACTTTGGAAGTAGTAACTACACTACCGTACTTTATTAACTGATTTTGAAGCTTTTGTAAACTTCTCAAATTGGTGTCATGTCTCTCTCTCTCTCTCTCTCTATGCTGCTTTATAGTGATCATGAAAGTTGTTTCCAAGCAGTGATGGAAAAAGTACTACATTCTCATACTTGAGTAAAAGTAAAGATACCTTAATAGAAAATGACTCAAGTGAAAGTGAGTCACCCAGTAAAATACTACTTGAGTAAAAGTCCAAATGTATTTGGTTTTAAATATACTTAAGTATCAAAAGTAAAAGTATTAATAATTAAAAATTCTTTCTATTAAGCAAACCAGACGGCACAATTTTTTTTTTTTTTTACCCGCACAATATATATATTTTTTACGGATAGCCAGGGGCACATTCCAACACTCAGACATCATGTACAAATGAAGCATGTGTGTTTAGTGAGTCCCCCAGATCAGAGGCAGTATGGATGACCAGGGATGTTCTCTTGATAAGTGTGTGAATTGGATCATTTTCTGTTCTGCTAAGCATTCAAAATGTAACGAGTACTTTTGGGTGTCAGGGAAAATGTATGGAGTAAAAAGTACATCATTTTATTTAGGAATGTAGTGAAGTAAAAGTAAAAGTAGTCAAAAATATTAATAGTAAAGTACAGATACCCCAAAAAACGACTTAAGTTGTACATCATTAAAGTAGTTTTACTTAAGTACTTTACACCACTGTTTCAAAGGGATGCTAAATTACATTTTTTTTTTATCTCATGGCACCTGGTTTGCATTCATTAAGGCACGCAATGGAAAAGGTTTTTCAACAGAAAATAAAAATGAAAGTTTCTTATTGGAAAGATCCATGTTGATTTGTAGTCCCTCGCGGTTTCAGTCCATTTTCTTCCGCTTGGAGCTTAAAGAGCAACTGAATGTACCTATTCCGCATGTGTTTCTCTGTTGCTCACTAAGGAAAAATGAATTTCAGTCTTGGAGATGCGGTTCGATGTGGCAGTTACTGATGTTTGTCCCCCATTAGACACCATAGTAACAAAGCCAGTATCACTTCCTCAAAATAGTCAGAATGAATCGAAGTTAACTCAAGAAATCTGTAAATCATTCAGACATTTTTGCCAAGGAGATTTTCAGTGGTGTAAAGTACTTAAGTTAAAATACTTTAAAATACTACTTACAGTAAATAGTTTTTTGGGGGTAAATGTACTTTACTTTACTATTCATATTTTTTTTACATCTTTTACTTGTCCGCAACATTCCAAAAGAAAATAATGTACTTTTTACTCCATAAATTTCCCCTGACAACCAAAAGTACTCATTACATTTCGAATGCTTAGCAGGACAGGAAAATGGTCAAATTCACACACTTTTAAAGAGACCATCCCTACTGCCTCTGATCTGGTGGACTCACTAAACACAAATGCTTCATTTGTAAATTATGTCTGAGTGTTGGAGTGTGCCCCTGGCTATCTGTAAAATAATTCTGTCATCTGGTTTGCTTAATATAAGGAATGTGAAATTATTTAGACTTTTACCTTTGATAATTAAGTATATTTCAAACCAAATTCTTTTCGACTCTTTTAACCCTCAAGTAAGTCCTGACGAACTCGCTGAATTTATGAACAAATTTATCCTATTTACACTTTGTAGTCAATTTTGACACAAAAATAAATGTTTCTGACTCATATTGATGACACATAGGCCACTTAGTATCAGTTGTTTATTTCCTTCATTCGCGCTTTAATGAACAGGTATGACTCATTTGAAGATATGAGGAAGATGTTTTTTGTTCATATTCAGAATAGGGGAATTGGTGCATGATATTGTCCCATTAAAACTGGAGTCAGAATTAATCTATACTGTAATTAAAAACCATTGCACAAAGACATTGTTAAAGTTGGTTCCAGTCAGAAAGGAAAGGCTTAGGTGTTAAATGTCATGCTAAGTGAGGAGCAAGTGCTCAGAATGCAATTTAGGTGCTGATTCAGTGTAGGGGGTCAAGCTCTCTGCTGTCTGTATTTAGCCGTTTTCATACTCCATTAAATCAGACATGAGGCCTTTTACAGCTGTTTATCATACACTACAAACTTAATATTGATGAGACCAATTATGATTTACCCCAATAAGTGTGATTTTTGACATGATGCCAACATTATACTAAAATTACCATAAAGTTGTCTCAGCCTAAAATTATTAGCTCAACATTATACCATTTACTTGAAGTGTGAAAATATATCAGAGTTGCGTGGCTACCCAAACACCTAACTCCGGGCAAACGCTCAGCCACGCCCACGGACGTCAGTTTCTTTTCCACAATAAATCGGGATCCGAGTACCTCCCCGACTATTTCTAGAATGCAAACGCATTCTAACCATTCTGATTGATCCCAGAAACCGATGGGTTGGGCTAGATCATCATTGTCATCATTGTCTTTGATACTCTGATTGGTTAAAGATGATCCAATCGCTGATTTACTTTGTATTGTACAACACCCCCCTCATTTTGACTTCACCAGAAACGACTTCACCACAAACGACTTCAATGATGGCAGTCTCAGACTGAAGCATGCAGCGAAGATGGAGCAGTGAAATGATTCACTTCTGAGTCCTCAGGCAAATATCAGAGAGCCTTTATGTTTACTATGGTTGAGAAGAAAGCTATAATAACCTAGTGGATGTTCAGAATGTTATTCAAAGCAATAGGTCCAAAAGAGGCATGGATTTCATATAGGTTTAATTAGGCCTATACTTTCATTGCAGGATATTGATTTGAAATGTATTTCACCGTTTTATTGTTTTGATAGGTGGACATTGGATAGCCTGAACTGAATTTGTTCCATCCCATGGAGGAAATAGACTTTGATTGGACAACCTAGATTTCAAAGACGCGCAATACCGTCGTTGTCATTGGTTTACATTTAGTTTGGATATTTTCCGATTGGGGTTGATTCAAGGAAGACTTTGTAACAAAGTTTCCGCTTGATATTGATTTTTTTCATAGTCCAGGGCGCCGCAGTGTCGTGAAGCAGGTTTTTATTCATGCAGCAAGTTTTAATTGTCGGAGAAAACTTGATCGTTGAAGGTAGAACAGAGCGAAAAGGAAAAGGAATCTTTTGAGAAAAATCGTAGCTCTTGGAACGATATTTTACTCGATGTCCCAGCGCAACAGCAGTCTCTTAATGGAGCGCATGGATATTATCTCCAGCATGCTACTTCGAAAGTAGGTCACCGTTTTACCATGTCTCTATTGGGCGCTCGTTTTTTTTCTAAATTAAACGTCGACTCTGGTCATAATTTATAAAAAGGTGTAATCTGAATTAAGAGTGGACTCAAACCGACCTTCCATCTGGACCGAAGGTAAAATTGCATAGCGCATATACGTCATATTTAATGTAAATCCTAATTGAGTGCAAAATACGTAGTGATAACATGATTATAACCGCTTTATTAAGCTTAGTCAGTGACCATAGTTATTCCTCGTCTGCATCCACCTGAACCCCTACCTCTGATATTATACCACAGCCTGTCATCCTGTTAGAATATCCCATGTCGATGGCGGAACTCAATAATTCAGAACAGATTCTGCCAATGCATTATCAATCTCAGAATTTGGGTTTCTGGGCAGACCATAACGACTGCCTTTAAAAAATGAAATATTCGATTAGTAATAATGAACACGCATATGAGTTATTTAGTTAATCATAATGTGTGTTGCCGATCTCGTGGTTTTTATAGCCTCGTGCTCATCATGGTGATAAATGAATCTGATAAACCCGGACGGTGATAATACGGAACGTGATGATATGGATTCCATTGATTTAACGCCCTATGGGAATTGCACTGTAGCGCAAGGTCGCTTCCCTCACCATATCCATGGTATTTTGCCTCTCTCTCTCTCTCTCAGTATTATTTGAGTTGAGGGCAGGTTTTGTGGGTTACACGATGATACCTTTAGATTATTAGGCTATTCCATATCCAGCAGTAGGCTATTTGTCACCATCCACTTGCAATGTGTTGGTCACTCATTGTGGCCAAACTGCAAATATTTCCCCAACACCAACTTTTGGTGTGATTGAAAGTAAAATAATTTTTAAAAGAAAGATACAATTTTATTTAGATGCTATAGGCCTAGCATAGAAATATATTTTTCTTAATCCAAGTTATTCAGAGTTTGACCCTTTCTCAATATAACGTGTCTGTAGAAAACAATGTGCTTCAGTTACACGTGATCCATTGCATAGCCTTCTGTCGTATCCCAATGAAGCAACTTGATTTGATATCCATAGACAGAAACGCAATGTGTGTCTCCTTCTGTTCTCTCGTTATCTGTAAATGAAATTAGTCTTTCTCATGTATTACATTTCATGGTCCACAGGAAATAATGGCCGACCAAATTGTGGGATGTTTGGAAGTGCAAGGCTAAAAATGCTTTGCAGAATCAAGTCGATTTACCGTTATTGTGCTTGTCATTTAAAACGTATGTCTGCTATAGAATAGGAAAATACGTAAGAGAGAACAACCAATCCTGTATAGAGTTGGCTTGTTTTTAGAAGAACAATTACATTTTGATTTGCTTATGCTCTTAATACTTGTGGGGATTATTCTCTTAAACACATCTTAGTATTGATTTGTAAATTAAATGATCATAAACTTTAAAAAAAGCAATATTACCAAAACCACAGGCATCTGTTTTGAAGTTATTTTTTTCTTCTTCTTGTCTTATCTTATTCTAATCTTGACTCTGTAGTGGGTTTGCAAAGGTTGCTATTTGTTTCTGAAAGATTGGAGGAAACCAGTGAAAGGATATTGTGAAGATTAAAAGGACCAGACCTGTGTTCAGTTCAGTTTCTGTCAAATACTGCGCTTGATTGAGCTTGTTTGGCACAATGAACTCAATAGAATAGTTCCAAAAGTGCAAGCCCCACTTATCTGGCACTCCAAAGCTCGTACTTGAGAGAACCCAGATCTGTAAGCCACTTGTGTTTGGTAGCAATCATGCATATGAGGCGGCAGGTAGCCTAGTGGTTAGAGTATTGGTCCAGTAACCAAAAGGTTGCTGGATCGAATCCCCGAGCTGACAAGGTAAAAATAAGTCGTTCTGCCCCTGAACAAGGCAGTTAACCCACTGTTCCCTGGTAGGCTGTCATTGTAAATAAGAATTTGTTCTTAACCGACTTGCCTAGTTAAATAAAGATTAAATAAATTTACTAAAAATGAGGCATAGAGACGGGGGTCTCCTGTACTTCTGTTCTCACTGATTTGTGGGAATAACAGAACTACATCAATAGGAAGGCAGACTGGGTTCCTGTAAGGTAGGGATGTTTATGTCTTGGATGTGTGAATAAAACCTCCTCCGTTCATGTCATAAGAATTTCCCACTGCCTCATGATATCAAACCAATGAATTGGGGGGGTGACTAGTTAGTTTAGAGTTATGGGGGTTTTCCCTCATTGATTTCAGTGGGTAGTAGTCACACCAACATTTGAATGGTTGCAGATTGATGATAGGCCCATTTTATGATATGTTCATAGTATGATAGAAGAAGAAGTGCCGTAGGAGAAAGCAAGTCATCATAAGGCTTCAGAAGACTATGGGTCATTTCAGGTTTTAGGTTTTATTTCAGTGCAGCCAGTATTGTGAAAAAAGACTTCAATCCGGGAGTCTTAGAGATGAATGGCCACTGTGGAAAGTGGCGATTTTCCGATTTGTGAATGACAATCCACTCTTAGACATTATGACTAGAGTGTGATTGTATTTCCTGAGAGCTAAATGTTTATTGCAATGTATTCTGTGAGGATGTAAATAAAGTAGTATCTGAAGCTTGTTTGATGAATCACTTGGATCTGCACAATAGGATAAGGGCAAGATTTTGCTTTCCTGGAAATATGTGTGGTGTGTGTGTGTGGTAATTCCTCCATCGATATGATCGTATGTCAGTCAGCAGCGGTATCTTTCTGACCTTGTCGCTTTTTGAAACCCATATCCCCTCTGTGCTAACCATTTCTACTACAGGTTTAATCTTTAAGCCAATTTTACCAGTTGCAAAATATGTGGTCAACCACATCAGTGTTTCAGCAGATAAAATATAGCTGTTTTTTATGGCTGTAATAAAAGCTGTATTGAGCCAAACTTTGTTATTGGGTATTCATCCACTGTCATGTCGGTTTTTGCAAAAAAAATACTTCCCATGTATTGATTTCTTGGTCTCCTCCCCCAGGGTCTGTATGAAGGGATGTGATGACCCATGCAGATACCGCCCCAGTGACTCCTGGGAGCAGGTAGGTCTGCCACATGCGGAGGCCATGGTGGGGGGAGCCCGGCCAAAACTAAAAAGAGGGAGGCCCAAGGAGGTAAAGAGAGGCAGTGTGAAGGAGAGCAATGAACTGTGGGAAGAAGAGGAGGGCAGGAAGCTGGATCTATGCGAGGGGGACAGCCTCGACTGTCGAGTCCTTCTCACTCGTCTGGAGGCAAGCGGTGATGAGGACAAGGAGAGCTGCTTGGAAGCTCCAATAGAGACCAAAGAAGAAGGGAGCCATAGCCTGGTGCATGGAAGGACCAAGCCCTGCAAGTCTAGACAAAAGATCTGCAAAGCCTACCGGCTAGCGCCGGAACCAAACAATCAATCAAAAGTGTTATGCACATTACCTGTCGTGGAACCTCGCAAACGGAGGCTGGCCTCTCTCAACGCGGAGGCTGTGAATAGTCTGCTCTTATACAGAGAACATCCGCAAGGGTCCAGACTCGCAAATAAGCTACATTCCAATGGGAATCTGGCAAAGGATGCAATCATTTTGGGCCATAACACCCCAAGTGGTGCTAAGGTGGCAAAATCAGACATTTGTGGAACTGGAAGTTCCAAAAAATACCAAAAGGCTATGAAGATGGAGGATGTGGGTCTGCTGAGTCTGTACGGTCCCACCCCTCGGCGTCAGGCCAGCCTCAATGCTGCTGCTTTGCTCAAGATCACCAGCACCTCCTTCAAAGCCAAACACCGGGGGGCCAAGACCAACTGCAACCAGCTGAGTGGAGTAGTGAGGATCAAGCTAAAGAAACGACATCGTCATGAAGTCCATCACAGGCAATCCCAGGCCCAGCCGCAGCTGGTTCAGAGATGCTGTAATCTCTGTAAAAGGGAATACTTCCACCCAGAACCCCAGTGGGAGGGGACCACAGGGGGTAATGGCTCCATCAGATCTGACTTCCAGTGTGGATCCTTGCTTGGCTACCCAATGAAGTCTGTGGAGGAGCCAGTCGAGACCCAGGCGACTCCTTCTTTCTGCTGCTGCTCCCAGGAAAGGTCGGGGGAGTACTGCCACCGACTGGCCCTGTTCCTTGGCCAAAAGAGCTTCGGTGACGACGAACTTGAGGAGCATTCGCTCTCCAAGGGCTACCTCCTCTCTCCCCATTCCCTTGCCCACCCACATGCCCTGACCATAGGCCCCCACCCTTACCCATGTTTCTCAGGCTATTATGTCCACTTTGCCCACCACGAGACCTCCTCTACCCTCATGACCTCCATGAGCTCCAGCCCCATGACCTACCCACCCTCTTCTGTGGCTTCCATCACGTTGTGCCCTGGTGGGGTCCAGAGTCCCAAGCTGCTGTCCCCGACCGGCTCCCACCCCTCAGGAATCGCCCACCCGGTCTACTGCTATGGAGAACCCTGCAGAATCAGTCACTACCCCTACAGAGCAGTAACAACCCTCGCCAGCAGGGGGTGCTGCTATAATGCAGGTTGCTCCAGCTGCAGCCATAACATCAAGATGGGTAAGAGAAGGCAGAAATGCCTATATATATGTAGTAATAATGATGTGAATGGTTCATGATGATTGCAGAGTGTTAACCTCATATTTGAGATGGCTCAGTGACCTTTTTTAGTCAATCAGTCAAATCAGCAACAATCTGCTGAGAAAATTCTCATGTTTTTACTTTTTTAGAATACGAGAATAAGAATAAGAGAATCAGAAATGTCACAGGTGAGGCAAGAATCTAAAGTTTTCAAGAACGTTGTTCAGTTGTGTTCTAGGGTTAGGTGTTCTAGGATGAGGTGTTCTAGGGTTAGGATTAGGTGTTCTAGGATTAGGTGTTTTAGGATTAGGTGTTATATGTTCTAGGGTTAGGATTAGGTGTTCTAGAGTTATGATTAGGTGTTCTAGGATTAGGTGTTCTAGAGTTAGGATTATGTGTTCTAGGGATTCATTCAGTGGGATCTAAAAGCCTGGTAGGGTTTAAATCCACAGTCCTGAGCTTAACTTTGTTTCTTTATCCCTGCCCGCCACTCTCCCTGCCCGCCACTCTCCCTGCCCGCCACTCTCCCTGCCCGCCACTCTCCCTGCCCGCCACTCTCCCTGCCCGCTACTCTCCCTGCCCGCCACTCTCCCTGCCCGCCACTCTCCCTGCCCGCCACTCTCCCTGCCCGCCACTCTCCCTGCCCGCCACTCTCCCTGCCCGCCACTCTAGCCATTAGTTGCATGAGTAGGTCCAATGAGTAATAACCACAAATTGTGTAAGTAGAATGTACTGTATTTACTATTGAAGCTGTGGACTATTCGTCTGGAGATGCCAAGCTGTGCTCTCTGATCAACCGAACCCCATTTACTTCCAGTGGTCATATATACACTACCGTTCAAAAGTTTGGGGTCACTTAGAAATGTCCTTGTTTTTGAAAGAGAAGCACATTTTTTTTGTCCATTTAAAATAACATCAAATTGATCAGAAATACAGTGTAGACATTGTTAATGTTGTAAATGACTATTGTAGCTGGAAATGGCAGATTTTTTATGATGGAATATCTACATAGGCGTACAGAGGCCCATTATCAGCAACCATCACTCCTGTGTTCCAGTGGCACATCGTGTTAGCTAATCCAAGTTGATCATTAGAAAACCCTTTTGCAATTATATTAGCAGAGCTGGAAACTGTTGTTCTGATTAAAGAAGCAATAAAACTGGCCTTCTTTAGATTACGTGAGTATCTGGAGCATCAGCATTTGCGGGTTCAATTACAGGCTCAAAATGGCCAATTAACTTTCTTCTGAAACTCGTCAGTCTATTCTTGTTCTGAGAAATGAAGGCTGTTCCATGCGAGAAATTGCCAAGAAACTGAAGATCTCGTACAACGCTGTGTACTACTCCCTTCACAGAACAGCGCAAACTGTCTCTAACCAGAATAGATAGAGGATTGGGAGGCCCCAGTGCATAACTGAGCAAGAGGACAAGTACATTAGTGTCTAGTTTGAGAAACAGACGCCTCACAAGTCCTCAACTGGCAGCTTCATTAAACAGTACTCGCAAAACACCAGTCTCAACGTCAACAGTGAAGAGGCAACTCTGGGATGCTGGCCTTCTAGGCAGAGTTCCTCTGTCCAGTGTCTGTGTTCTTTTACCCATCTTAAACTTTTTATTTTTATTGGCCAGTCTGAGATATGGCTTTTTCTTTGCAACTCTGCCTAGAAGGCCAGCATCCCGGAGTTGCCTCTTCACTGTTGGCGTTGAGACTGGTCTTTTGCGGGTACATGTGGAATCATTTCAGCCTGTCTTGTGTGTTCAGTATCGAGCTCTGCTATAAAGATTAACAAACCATATATATATATATATATATATATACACACACACACACACACACACACACACACACACACACACACACACACACACACACACACACACACACACACACACACACACAGAAGACAGACTGAAATGATTCCACATGTCATTTCAGCCAGGAGTCCCATAGCCCCTTTACAGTACTTGAGTCACTGCCTCCGGAGCAGTGGATGACGACAGAACAGGGCCACTCCTACTGAGGGAATTTGTTCTCAGCTGGTCTGTGGTCAGATCGTATTTGTCGGGGACCACAGCAGCACTCCTGACTTCATTTAAGTATGCTGATTACAGATCAAGATGGCGTGTCGTTGGCTAGCCCGCTCAGAGGCACTTTTAGCTGAGGTAAATTGGTATTTGACAATCTCTTGTTGCCTCTGTTGAGCTGCCTGCTTTGATGTGACACAGAAATTGACCCTTTTCCCCAGAGAAGTGACGGAGACTTCTTTTTTTTTTTTTTTTCTACTACCACAAGCTATCCGATTGCGAGAGTCTATTATAATGTGACGTTTGTTGTATCATCCTAGCTGGCCTTAATGTTCAGGTGAACCTGCACTACTCTAGTGTGGTGGGTTGATTCCTTTGGGGTTTTCAAAGACTCCACACACACTCCTACATTACATTACAGCGTCTCCACTACCATTGTGTACAGGGCCAATCATGCATCAGCTGATGGAACACTAGTGGTAAATGAGTGCTGACTGAGATGATGGCAGGCAAGTAACATAAATGCTATAATAAAAAATAAAATCTATATATAAGTAAAATATTTGCATAATAGGTGGCTAAACGCTATTCACTAAAAAACGTCTCTCCAATGCATCACTATTACAGTATCATAATTATTACATTATTCCAGAAGGTTCCGTTGTGTCAAGTCGGATAACAGAAAGATTTGAACATATAGACAGCAACATTAACACATAATGTATACAAATGCTGACAAGGTATATACAAGATAAAATGTAAGTCACAGCCATCAATTTTCATTTCAAAGCCGTACAAAACTTTTATCAGCTCTGTTGGTTCGCTCCCTGAAGGCTGTGCTGCATATTGGCTGATTATTTTATTACCCCTTTTTACTTGTGCTCTCTTTGTAAATGTCTCCGAGAGCCTTTTGCTTGTACAGATGTATGTTCCCTCCCTCTGATCACACTCAATATCCTTTACCAGCTCTCTGATTCCACACTGCCTGTCAGGGGTCCATCAGGCCACAACAAATGGCCATCTCTGCTACTCTGATGTGCATTTGTGGCCAGCCCTGTGGCCAGCCCTGTAGCCAGCCCTGTAGCCAGCCCTGTGGCCAGCCCTGTGGCCAGCCCTGTGACTCACAGCTACAATTAAGACAGAGGATACAGATAGTGTTCTTGTCTCTACTGCACGCAGCGTCACTGTTTCTATATCAGTGGCGCTGAAACGGAGTGGCCCCTGGCAGGAAAGGAGAGGATGAATGTGAAGCAGAGTGGCCCCTGGCAGGAAAGGAGAGGATGAATGTGAAGCAGAGTGGCCCCTGGCAGGAAAGGAGAGGATGAATGTGAAGCAGAGTGGCCCCTGGCAGGAAAGGAGAGGATGAATGTGAAGCTGAGTGGTCCCTGGCAGGAAAGGAGAGGATGAATGTGAAGCAGAGTGGCCCCTGGCAGGAAAGGAGAGGATGAATGTGAAGTAAGATGTGCTGGTGAGTGTGAGTTTAAGAGACTGATTACTCCAGTGTTTGACTGTTCCACTTTTCCCCACAGAAGACTACTCATCGCCTTTGGAGGACCACAGCCCCCCCTCTGTCCCAGTTTCCCCCACACAAGGCTGCCTTGCCACCGCCAGCGCTTCCCCAGCTGGCCAATCAGTGCCCCGCCTCCAGAACCCTCTATCGGTCCCCAGCCAATCGAGGATTCCGCTGCAAGTGACCCGGGAGTGTCCTCAGAGTGCAAAGCCACCCAGCAGCTCTCGGTCTGGGGTCCGTGGTGACTCCCATATTCAAGACAAGCATCAGCTGGGGCCTGCCGTCAGCGGAGCTGCCAAGCAGCAGAGGATCACCCATCGCCGGGCAACCAATGGCTGGCTGCCCGTGGGCGTGCCCTTCGAGAAGGAGGTTTTCACTGTGGTATGTGTCGCTGTGTGTTAAGAGATACTGGTTGTACCTTGTCAGGTAGCTAACTGAGGCTACAGAATATTAGAATTTCCTCTAAAGGAAAACTTAGTCTGTATGCATGTATGGTATTATTACCATCCACTCTTACTTCTGTGCTAAAAACAATGCTAATAACCGGGTGATTAGCATGTGCTAATAACAATTCTAATAAGCGTGTGATTAGCGTGTGATAACAACACTGTTAATAACCAGGTGGTTAGCGTGTGCTAACAACAATGCTAATAGTATGTGCCAACAAAGATGACATATTGACTATGTTTCCAGGGGGAAGAGACGACAGTGTTGCGCAAATGTTTTGAAGGAGTACAGCGAGACGAGGAGGTCATTCGGGTTCGAGACACAGTCCTGCTGCGCTCCGGTACCAGGAAGAAGTCTCTGCCCTACGTAGCCAAAATCTCAGCCCTGTGGAAGGACCCCGAATCAGGTGAAGTTCTGCCTCTTTCACACATAGCTGAACTGATACAGATGGATGAAAAATAAAACTATAGCCGTGTTTAAAAAAACAGTTCAAGTAGTGTTGGTTTTGTTTTAAATACTTGGTCGGCACTCAAGTGAGCTTGCCTGGCAACTGATGGAGTAGTATGAAAAAGTACAAAACCTGCCCATCTGGCATTCCAGTCAGCAATCAAACGCTCTGTTTGCCACAAATTTTTGTAGAATGTGACAAAGTTTAAATGATTATGGATAGGCTCCCTACACATCACATCAAATGTTCAATTCGATACAACTTTAGTAATCCTCTTCTCACTCTGAAAATGGCACTGTCTGTGTGTCCTCAGGAGAGATGATGATGAGCCTGTTTTGGTTCTACCGCCCAGAACACACACAGGGGGGACGCAATCCCAACACACACTGTGAGGTGAGTTCTCCAGAAAGCCCAGTTCACACCGTGAGGTGAGTTCTGTGGAAAGCCCAGTTCACACGGTGAGGTGAGTTCTGTGGAAAGCCCAGTTCACACGGTGAGGTGAGTTCACCAGAAAGCCCAGTTCACACTGTGAGGTGAGTTCTCCAGAAAGCCCAGTTCACACTGTGGCTGCCATCTACAATGTTTGTGCAGACTCAGCCTGGGAAAAGAGATGGCAAACACATTGTTTCCGTTTAATTATGTGTTTCCTGGAGAAATAGGCTGTACAGGCTTCCCGTTGTCAATATCCCCCAGGAACAAACACACTTTGTTCACCCAGGCTATGAATAATAAACAGCAGCCTTATTCACAATGCTCTGCGAGAGAAAGTTGGGGCGTGTTCAGAAGGGAGAAAACGTTTTGAAACCGGGAGGCACTAGCTGAACTCGTCCAATTAAAAAAACTGATTTTTATTACGGTTGTAAAATGTTTTACTACAGTGTGCTCTGCTGAATACCCTGGGCTTTGAGAAGACCAAAGCTACTGCTCTGCTTTACGGAAGTCTCTGAAAGGATAACCAGCTAGGATTAAATCAAAACTTAGACTGCACCATTTTTTAAATTCCCATGACTGGGTGATTTCCAGATGGGGAAGTGGGTTGAAAAGGACTATACAGACTTTTCTGATGTGCAAACTGATATTTTAGAGTTGGTTAAGGGTTTGGTTAACGGTCAATTTTAGATTTTGGCTAGTCAGTTTGCACATCAGAAAAGTCTGTGTAGACCTTCCCAAGTGGGTCTTGATGATGTTGATGTCAGACATACGTAGTTAGTGGATCGTTCAGAAATTACATATTTTTATATATGTAAATACAGTATGTTAAATCGCTGAACTATCCCTTTACGCTGCTACTTCTCTCTGTTTATTATCTATGCATAGTCACTTTAACTCTACCTACATGTACATATTACCTCAATTACCTCGACTAACCTGTGCCCCCGCACATTGACTCTGTACCGGTACCCCCTGTATATAGCCTCGCTACTGTTATTTTACTGCTGCTCTTTAATTATTTGTATCTTTTACTTTTATCTATTTTTTACTTAACACTTATTTTTTCTTAAAACTGCATTGTTGGTTTTTAAGGGCTTGTAAGTAAGAATTTCACTGTAAGGTCTCCCTACACCTGTTGTATTCAGCATTTCACTGTAATGTCTACTACACCTGTTGTATTCAGCATTTCACTGTAAGGTCTACTACACCTGTTGTATTCAGCATTTCACTGTAAGGTCTACTACACCTGTTGTATTCAGCATTTCACTGTAAGGTCTACTACACCTGTTGTATTCAGCATTTCACTGTAAGGTCTACTACACCTGTTGTATTCAGCATTTCACAGTAAGGTCTACTACACCTGTTGTATTCAGCATTTCACTGTAAGGTCTACTACACCTGTTGTATTCAGCATTTCACTGTGAGGTCTACTACACCTGTTGTATTCAGCATTTCACTGTAAGGTCTACTACACCTGTTGTATTCAGCATTTCACTGTGAGGTCTACTACACCTGTTGTATTCAGCATTTCACTGTGAGGTCTACTACACCTGTTGTATTCAGCATTTTACTGTAAGGTCTACTACACCTGTTGTATTCAGCATTTCACTGTAAGGTCTACACCTGTTGTATTCAGCATTTCACTGTAAGGTCTACCTACACCTGTTGTATTCAGCATTTCACTGTAAGGTCTCCCTACACCTGTTGTATTCAGCATTTCACTGTAAGGTCTACCTACACCTGTTGTATTCAGCATTTCACTGTAAGGTCTCCCTACACCTGTTGTATTCAGCATTTCACTGTAAGGTCTCCCTACACCTGTTGTATTCAGCATTTCACTGTGAGGTCTACTACACCTGTTGTATTCAGCATTTCACTGTAAGGTCTACTACACCTGTTGTATTCAGCATTTCACTGTAAGGTCTACCTACACCTGTTGTATTCAGCATTTCACTGTAAGGTCTACCTACACCTGTTGTATTCAGCATTTCACTGTAAGGTCTACCTACACCTGTTGTATTCAGCATTTCACTGTAAGGTCTACCTACACCTGTTGTATTCAGCATTTCACTGTAAGGTCTACTACACCTGTTGTATTCAGCATTTCACTGTAAGGTCTACTACACCTGTTGTATTCAGCATTTCACTGTAAGGTCTACCTACACCTGTTGTATTCAGCATTTCACTGTAAGGTCTCCCTACACCTGTTGTATTCAGCATTTCACTGTAAGGTCTCCCTACACCTGTTGTATTCAGCATTTCACTGTAAGGTCTACCTACACCTGTTGTATTCAGCATTTCACTGTAAGGTCTCCCTACACCTGTTGTATTCAGCATTTCACTGTAAGGTCTCCCTACACCTGTTGTATTCAGCATTTCACTGTAAGGTCTACTACACCTGTTGTATTCAGCATTTCACTGTAAGGTCTCCCTACACCTGTTGTATTCAGCATTTCACTGTAAGGTCTACTACACCTGTTGTATTCAGCATTTCACTGTAAGGTCTACTACACCTGTTGTATTCAGCATTTCACTGTAAGGTCTACTACACCTGTTGTATTCAGCATTTCACTGTGAGGTCTACTACACCTGTTGTATTCAGCATTTCACTGTAAGGTCTCCCTACACCTGTTGTATTCAGCATTTCACTGTAAGGTCTCCCTACACCTGTTGTATTCAGCATTTCACTGTAAGGTCTACTACACCTGTTGTATTCAGCATTTCACTGTAAGGTCTACTACACCTGTTGTATTCAGCATTTCACTGTAAGGTCTACTACACCTGTTGTATTCAGCATTTCACTGAGGTCTACTACACCTGTTGTATTCAGCATTTCACTGTAAGGTCTCCCTACACCTGTTGTATTCAGCATTTCACTGTAAGGTCTACTACACTTGTTGTATTCAGCATTTCACTGTAAGGTCTACTACACTTGTTGTATTCAGCATTTCACTGTAAGGTCTACTACACCTGTTGTATTCAGCATTTCACTGTAAGGTCTACTACACCTGTTGTATTCAGCATTTCACTGTGAGGTCTACTACACCTGTTGTATTCAGCATTTCACTGTAAGGTCTACTACACCTGTTGTATTCAGCATTTCACTGTAAGGTCTACTACACCTGTTGTATTCAGCATTTCACTATAAGGTCTACTACACCTGTTGTATTCAGCATTTCACTGTAAGGTCTACTACACCTGTTGTATTCAGCATTTCACTGTGAGGTCTACTACACCTGTTGTATTCAGCATTTCACTGTAAGGTCTACTACACCTGTTGTATTCAGCATTTCACTGTAAGGTCTACTACACCTGTTGTATTCAGCATTTCACTGTGAGGTCTACTACACCTGTTGTATTCAGCATTTCACTGTGAGGTCTACTACACCTGTTGTATTCAGCATTTCACTGTAAGGTCTACTACACCTGTTGTATTCAGCATTTCACTGTGAGGTCTACTACACCTGTTGTATTCAGCATTTCACTGTGAGGTCTACTACACCTGTTGTATTCAGCATTTCACTGTGAGGTCTACTACACCGGTTGTATTCAGCATTTCACTGTAAGGTCTACAACACCTGTTGTATTCAGCATTTCACTGTAAGGTCTACAACACCTGTTGTATTCAGCATTTCACTGTAAGGTCTACAACACCTGTTGTATTCAGCATTTCACTGTGAGGTCTACTACACCTGTTGTATTCAGCATTTCACTGTAAGGTCTACCTACACCTGTTGTATTCAGCATTTCACTGTGAGGTCTACTACACCGGTTGTATTCAGCATTTCACTGTGAGGTCTACTACACCGGTTGTATTCAGCATTTCACTGTAAGGTCTACTACACCGGTTGTATTCAGCATTTCACTGTAAGGTCTACTACACCGGTTGTATTCAGCATTTCACTGTAAGGTCTACCTACACCTGTTGTATTCAGCATTTCACTGTAAGGTCTACACCGGTTGTATTCAGCATTTCACTGTAAGGTCTACTACACCTGTTGTATTCAGCATTTCACTGTAAGGTCTACTACACCTGTTGTATTCAGCATTTCACTGTAAGGTCTACTACACCTGTTGTATTCAGCATTTCACTGTAAGGTCTACTACATCTGTTGTATTCAGCATTTCACTGTAAGGTCTCCCTACACCTGTTGTATTCAGCATTTCACTGTAAGGTCTCCCTACACCTGTTGTATTCAGCATTTCACTGTAAGGTCTACTACACCTGTTGTATTCAGCATTTCACTGTAAGGTCTACTACACCTGTTGTATTCAGCATTTCACTGTAAGGTCTACTACACCTGTTGTATTCAGCATTTCACTGTAAGGTCTACTACACCTGTTGTATTCAGCATTTCACTGTAAGGTCTACTACACCTGTTGTATTCAGCATTTCACTGTAAGGTCTACTACACCTGTTGTATTCAGCATTTCACTGTAAGGTCTACTACACCTGTTGTATTCAGCATTTCACTGTAAGGTCTACTACACCTGTTGTATTTGGCGCATGTGACAAATAACATTTGATTTGTTTTGGTTCATGAGATTCATACAGTTTTCTCCCCTCTTGTCACCCAACTTCATTTCCAGAATGAAATCTTTGCATCTCGGCATCAGGATGAAAACAGTGTGGCCTGCATTGAAGACAAGTGCTACGTGTTGACGTTAGCACAGTACTGTAGGTAAGGTCTGTTCATCTCTGATGGGAGATGGGGTGTGACAATGAATAGCATGTGGGAGACACAAGACGAGTGGATTGTATTACATTTTATTTGTTGCATTGTATTTGTTCACTTATTTGCGGAGTCTTTTTGACATGCCCTTGGCTTGGTGTTTCAGATATTGTGCCTTGGTGACTCGTCAGGGGGAGGATCTCCCTGAACGTGCCACCAGAGTGGTGCCGCCTTCTGTCGAATACGCCGTCCCTGCCCACTGCTGTGTGCCAACGGACATCGACCCCGACCTGGTGTTCATGTGTCGCCACGTCTACGACTTCCGCTATGGACGCATCCTGAAGAATCTGCAGTAGCACTTGTGAGGATGGTGGTGGAACGGAGGAATCTTAAACAGTGAAAGAGAAGGCTGAAAAGACAGGATTTTTGAGACCGACCAAGCCACTCTGTTTTGAAAGGAGTGGAAGATGTTGACAGTTTTAGGCTGAGTCTAAGTCTGGAAGTGCTTTTGCCCAATGTCTCTATTTCTCACTCTGAGGGATTTGCAAAGGGTCACACTTGGTCAAAGAGGAAATGTGTTTTATCATCCCGAGCACAAATCCCCTTTAATAAAACTGATTTGCCAAATTATAATTTTATTTTTGCATCGTCCCATGACTTTGCCTGTATCTATGTGGGTTATTAGTTACGTTGTGTTGGCAGATGGTATCAGTTAAGACTTGTTTTGTATTTAATGGGATGACTCATAAATTAGATGGTGGCTTAACATATTTATCTGTAGTGATTTAGTCTTGAGTTTAAGGTTTAATTGGCTTAAGTGCAGAGAAATATTTATTTCTATATGGAGAAATTTTTTATTTATTTTTTAAAGTAATTTAAGAGTGCATTATTTAGTATTTTCAAAGCAAGGAAGGCGAGATAATTATCATTCCTAAGTAGAAATGATCCAGGCGTTCGCCAAACACTAACTCTCTGTCTGCACTGTCTTAGAGGTAAAGTACCAGTGAATCCCAAACCAGCCTCTCGCCTATACCTCACCCCTACCAACTATACCTCAGCCCTACCAATTCATGGCTCTACGTAGTCACGTGTTGCTGACAAAACTCCCAGAGTGGCGACAGGATTAAATAAACCCATTAACTTCGGGACACAGTCTTGACTTGAATTATGCAATTCATGTATGACATTTAAATAATATGAGCATGAAATTCAAAATTAATTGTCATTTTACAAGATATAAATCAGACACAACAAATGCTCCATTCTTTTTAATGAAATTGTACAAAGTATATTGCGTGACATGTTGGAATAGCTCTTTGCTTTGGAACCGGCACCTTTGCTGGCTCGGTCGAAGTGGCTATCAAAGGGGCTGATCATTTTCACACCCTCAGCTTTGGGACACATGTTCATATGAAGGAGGTGCGCGTGAAAGCGCAAATGGAGGGGTGAGGGGAAGGGACTGGTTTGGGATTCAGCATGAGAATGACCAGTGATTCAACCGGGCCACCCCCACGATAGTTGTTTGTCCCTAATACCCTGCCTTGAATTGACCAATGAACGGGGGTTTGAACACAACACCCACACTGCCATTACCCATAATAACTTGCCTTATATCCCGCCGGTTGACATCTAGGATGCAAGCTCTAATACGTTCAGTTCACACCTCACCAAAAAACCTGCCTTCCATCTAAACCAAGGTTGCCAGTGAGTGGAGCTACAGTTCAGTACAAGCCCCTTCCCATGTTACTGTGCACTAATCCATGTTCCATTATGAGATCATCGACTGTCCTTAAACTGAAAATGCTACTGATTCGTTAACATGGAAGTCACACTGTGGATTCATCTACATTAGTGTTTGCTTAGAACAGAGGGAATCAAAGTTTGGTATCACAGTTCCTGGAAAAGTTTCCTGTCTGATCAACACACATACACACACACACACACACACACACACACCTGCTTCTAAGATGTATCTCGATGTATAGGGCACAAGCCATAGGAGTACCCTCTTACACGCTCAAGTCCTTTTTATGTCCAATCAAGATATGATCGATTTTTCTTACATTGACTGTTGTGCCTGCCTGTCTCGGTGGACTCGGTGTCCAATAACTTTCCATGAAAAGTAGGCCAAGATTATTGATCTTTTTTATGTCATTTTTAAATGCCTTTTTTCATTAAATTCTGTTAATTGCTAAGAAATGTATGTACCAAAAAGGGTATAGAATGGGTGTAAAATGTCCCATTCAACTCATTCCCCGGTGTAGAAAACTCTCAATTCCAAGTTTCTTTGTTCTTTTGTGCTTATGTTCCGAGTTTTAGAGGCTCTGGGAATTCTGGGAAAGGATATTCATAGCACAGTGTTTGTATTATTTAACATGTAATATACAAATATTTGAATGGAATAAATAATTAGTTTTAACCCAAGAGTCTCATTTGATGATGTTGCAAAGTCAATAGGGCAAATCTTTACATAAGTTCTTCTTCCTCTTTTTCTCCCCCCACTTTAAAAAAAAAATATATATATAAGTTTGTGTAATTTCCTTCTGGTCCTGTAAGGTGGGTGAGCTGTTGCTAGGAACAGGCTGAGAAGTGTACTAAGAACAACCCACCACAAGGTGTCATACTAGTTCATCTCTCATTGTTTAATTTAACATCATTCTGTCTTCTGACAAATACAATATTGATGTCTCCATGGGCCGTATGCATCAAGCAGCTCGGAGTAGGATCAGTTGTCTTTTTTAGAACACAATTCATTTTGATTACATGGACAGTGAGACCTGATCCTAGATCAGCACTCCTACCCGGAGACACTTGATACCCACAGACCCAGAAGTTCTTTCATATTGATCCTCCAATCCAATAAATATTTGAACAATATGATAAAAGATATTTAATTGTTGACCTTTCACAGTTTCCTCACATGACTCCGCTTTTTACCGAAACAGTGGCGGGGAGGCAATCGGTAATCGTTTCAACTGTGGGATTGCCCCTTTAGTAAGGCATGATAATGTACAGGAAATACAGACGTGACGTAGAGACGCTATGAGGAGTGTGAAGAGCAGACAAAGACATCTGTTTTTGGCCCACTACTCCCAAGTCTGCGCCAAACCCATTCTTAACTAGAAAACATGGATCCACCTCTCCTTGTGAATTAATGGAGGCCATTCATGTCTTCTTGTTGAGTGGATCAGGAGATGGGGGTGTCAAGGAGATAGAGATGTCTTTCATCCAATACAATAATTAGGGGTGTCATGCATATTCATGAGGCTCTCTTACCACTCAATCAGCTTCTGGGTTTTGAATACCATGGTACATTTGCATGTCTAACAGCATGCATGTTTGATGTTTGATAAAAGCTTATGAAGGGTAAACTTCTTAGTTTTATCCCCCTTGTAACTGTAATTGACCCAAACTGTACAACATCTGTGCACTGAAACATACGGCGGACAGAAGTCCATTTGCACTAGGGACCTTGTAAAAGTGTATCTCTACAGCAGCTTGCGGAGGTATAAGTGGAAATACACACACACACACACACACACACACACAAACACGTGGACACACACACGTGGATAAACATACACGTTGACACACACACACACACATACACGCGTGGACACACACACATGCGTGGACACACACACACGTTGACACACGTGAGAGAACACACATGCATACAACTACACCCAAGGCAATAGATGAATAAGGGAAGGAACTGTAAGAAGCTTACCCTTCATAAGCTTTTATCAAACAAACACGCACAAATACATGCACACACACACGCAAAACAGTAGATAAATACACCTGAATACACTTAGAAAATGGAGTGCACCTGCAAAGTCACTCATCCCATTTTCAGCTGTCCATAAGATTTTCAATTTAGAGTTCTTCGCTTTTCTCAACAAAAAACATTAGTGCATCAATTTAATTTGTTTGTG
Source organism: Salvelinus namaycush (assembly GCF_016432855.1). Lineage (NCBI taxonomy): Eukaryota > Metazoa > Chordata > Actinopteri > Salmoniformes > Salmonidae > Salvelinus > Salvelinus namaycush. The sequence goes on from NC_052321.1 coordinate 6,489,634, forward strand.
ACTTCAAGCTCCTGTTGTTTACGGATGTTCTTCCGTCTAATTCAAGGTCTCGGTGTAATATTGTTTTTCTGTATTTTGAGACATGTAATTTTCTACCACCTCACTTGTTATGTCAATTTGGTCTATAAACAAAGGCTGGTGGAATCCATCTCCCATTTCCTCTTAACCTCAAAGGTACCAGAGCAGATTGCTTAGTTCTTGTTGCTGGCGGAGTCAAAAGGGCAGCACATTATGTTCTTAGCAATCATTTATGATTGGGTAACCGCAGAGGAAGCAATTATTACGCTTTTATTAATGTTTGTTTTTGTCTTGAAAGTCAATGGCATTCCTTCTATAGAGATGTGGCGGGAGCGAATGTGGATATGCTAGGACATAACCAGAACCAGACCAATTCTAAGTCTTTTGACCAATCAGTATTGCCAATATTTGGGAAAAAGATCAGAATTGGACTGCCTGTGTAAACACAGTCATCGGAAAGTAAGTCAAATGATGTGACCTGTAGAAATGTATTTGTCCACCCTAGGGTATGTGGTATAGGCTACCAGTCTTTGAATGTGTCTCATAATGACAGCTCTATAATAAAAGGGTTGGTGTGAGATCCTTCATACCATTTCAGACTAGATTAACTGCCTCCATGAGTTTCTTTTCACAAACAATCCAGACTTGGCGGGAAGTGGTAAGAGCAGGATAGGGAATTGTCCCAGTGTTAGGCTGTGGGTAACTGGTGCATGGAATCAGGCGCTGGAGAGTAGAGATGAGTGTACAAGGTAATTATTTCCACGAACAGCACCAGTATAAAACAAATTCTAAAGGTGCGTGAAATACCGGTCACTCGTAAATAACTGGCGTAATAGCAAACCCGGCAAACAATACCAGCCAACAAGTAACGACCTGAACATTATATACAAACACGCACACAAACATGGGAGAAACAGAGGGTTAAATAATGAACATGTAATTGGGGAATAGAAACCAGGTGTGTAGAAAACAAAGACAAAACAAATGGAAAATGAAAAGTGAATCGGCGATGGCTAGAAAGCCGGTGACGTCGACCGCCGAACGCCGAACGCCGCCCGAACAAGGAGAGGGACCGACTTCGGCGGAAGTCGTGACACCTAGGTCTGCAATGAGCATCATGAGGACCAGTGATTGAACCACCTACTATAGAAGTTCCTTTAAACAGTACAGAAAAGCATTGAAGAATTTGTCTCTTCTAAAGCTGCTGGAGCGCACAGATTCCCGGCGAGCAAGACTATTGAATAGCGGTCTATTTTAGTTCTGGTTAGCATTCGGTCCCCTTAATCCAGAATGTCATAACTTTCCAATTTGGTCCTGAGAGAGAACGCTTGCTTCTGGCAAACAGTTCTGGCAAAACTTTGGCCAATTTTGCAGCAAGCTCATATTTTCACATGCAAATTAGTTTTGTGGCAAACTGTTGCGGCGACTTGTGAACTTCAGGTAAACAATTCTACTGTTTACTGCGAATTTGCTGCAAACTCATCATGAATATGCAATTGTTTTTTACTTTGTGTATAACAACATTGAAATGTCTTATCTACTTAAACCAAATTACATATAACTTTAAATACACTTGCCTCTCAGAGAAAACTAAACTTAACATACTGCATTTACTAAATATTCTAAACAACATGTATTTAATGTCTTAACAGATCAAAATAAATACAATACAATGTTCTGATCCATCTCACAATGAAAACATTATGCAGAGTCCCACAATACACCTTAAAATCATCAGCATGCTAATGAAGAAAAGAGAAAAGACAGAATTTTTCCCAAATATATTGTTTATTGTATATTTTTATCTTCCTACAACATTTACATGAGAGAAATGTGAACACTATAGGGTTGTTTAACTTACTATGTTTAATGGGGCAACTACAGAATTTACATGAGCCATGTGATAACTAAGCAATGAGCTTTCAACCAATAGAAGTTTAAAAGAGAATGAAAAACAGTTAAATAATTAAAACAACAAAAACTTAATCAATCCCAGTTCAGAACTATTGCCTTTTTGAGTGAAATTTGGAGATGCCGGCCCTGTGGAAGTCCTTTGTCCAAAGCGTGTTGAATGCATGCACTGAAACAATCTGAAAACACAAAACAAAACAACATTAAGATACTGAAAACAATTACTTAAAACATTTTCTATTTTGGCATCTTAATAGCAGACTCAGCGACTAATGGGCAGGTTTGACTTTGGAAAAGCCGGGTGACCTATTACAAAGTTACCTCGATGTTGCTATGCTTCTCACTGAAACTGGCATTCTAAATATTTTTCAGTAAGGAAACAATGTTTCTGCCTTGTATAAATGCTATTTAAACAAACAATGTAGCTAGCATAAACTGGTACCTACTAAATCTACCTTTAAATGTGTAGCCAACTACACCTAGAGAGCCATTGTATTTTCTTCTGTTTACAAGATCCCCCACCCCCTTCCCTCGGCCATGAATGTGGGCATTGGTTCCTGCATCAATGCCCCCTCTCGAGCATCCTATTGGTCCCTGCATGAACGTAGCGATGTAAAGTACTTAAGTAAAAATACTTAAATGTACTACTTTAGTCGTTTTTTTGGATATCTGTACTTTACTTTTCTATTTATATTTTTGACTACTTTTACTTTTGCTTCACTACATACCTGAAGAAAATAATGTAATAATTGGCCTCCCGGTTGGCGCAGAGATTCGGCTCTGTCGCAGCCGGCTGTGACCGGGAGGCCCGTGGGGCGATGCACAATTGGCCCAGCGTCGTCCGGGTTAGGGAGGGTTTGGCCGGCAGGGATATCCTTGTTTCATCGCACACTCGTGACTCCTGTGGTGGGCTGGGCGCAGTGCACACTGACCAGGTCGCCAGGTGTACGGTGTTTCCTCCGACACATTGGTGCGGCTGGCTTCCGGGTTGGATGTGCATTGTGTCAAGAAGCAGTGCAGCTAGGTTGGGTTGTGTTTCGGAGGACGCATGGCTCTTTAACTTTGCCTCTCCCGAGTCCGTACGGGAGGTGCAGTGATGAGACAAGACTGTAACTACTACCAATTGGGGAGAAAAAAGGGGGCTAAAAATAATAATAATGTAATAATTTACTCCGTACATGTATCCTGACACCCAAAACTATTCATTACATTTTGAATGCTTAACAGGACAGAACATTTTTCCAATTCACGTACTTATCAAGAGAACATTCCCGGTCATTCTTACTGCCTCTGATCTGTAAATTATGTGTGAGTGTTGGAGTGTGCCCTTGGCTACCCATAAATAATTTAAAAAAATATATATATAATATAAGCAATTTGAAATTATTTATACTTTTACTTTGATATTTACGCATATTTTTGCAATTTCATAAAACTTTTGATACTTCAAACCAATACTTTTACACGTTTACTCAAGTAATATTTTACCGTGTGACTTTCACTTTTACTTGAGTCATTTTGATTAATGTATCTTTACTTTTACTCAAGTATGAAAATTGGGTACTTTTCCCACCACCCCCCCACCTCGAGCAGCCATCTAACGTATGCTAACCCCATTCTGTACAAATGTGCGCAACCACAACATTCAAACGAGGCTGCAAAGAAAACTAATGGGACTGTAGCGACTGTGTTGACTTCAACATTTGGGGTGTGAACTACGTTTCTATTCAAGCGTTGATTGACATGGTAATGGCTCTATAGTATTGGAGAAAAGTTGAAAAACTGACCCCTCCGACACTGTACGTTATATCGTGACGTGTCATGACGTAACGTACAGCACGCATAAAGCAACTAATTCTGTCTTACAGCCTTTCTCCACCAGGTGTAGCACTTCTCTCACCGTTTAAAAACAAGAAAGGGACAGGGACAGGGTACAGGGGGGATACCTAGTAATTTTTTTGCGTCATCACTGCAAGCTATCATCTCTCAAAAGCCGCTGTTTACTTCTGAAGATCACTTTAGCACCGCTCTAAAAACCCGAT